>NC_052507.1:41181317-41285104 GCF_014356525.2 Nilaparvata lugens
CCATGTAAATTCCAACATGATGTTCTGAATCACTGAAACTTGGACAGAAACGAAAACATCTGACCTATTTGGCAAAGATTTAAGCCAGTCACAGACTATCTTAGAATCAGTCCACAAAAATACTTTCGAGAATGACAACTTGGAAGCGCTGATAGCTTTGATGACCTCTAGCAGCTAGATGAGCTGCTTGTAATTCCAGATGAGGAATGGTGAGCAAGGGATTGATGGATGCTACCTTAGGTTTGGCTGTAAGCAGTCGAACTTGAATACCACTGAGAGACAAACTGTGAATGTAAAGGCAGGCACCGTAAGCAGTAGCACTGGCATCAGAGAAGGCATGAAGTTCCAATGTGACATCAGTAGATTGCAGAAGGACACAACGAGGAATCGTAATATTTGAAATGTTGGGCAATTCATGAAGAATAGTCAACCATTCAGCTAGAAGATCAGGAGGGAGCTTATGGTCTCGATCAATTTTATGGAGCCAAAGTTTTTGAAACAAAACTTTTGGGAGTATGACAATAGGAGCAATTAAACCAAGTGGGTCAAAGATACTTGAAACACGAGACAACAATTCTCTCTTAGTGAAGGAAGTCTTATTGATGATATCAGAGACACTGGATGAAATAACAAGTTGATCAGCAGTGGAGTTCCAAATCAAACCAAGTGCTTTGACTACACTGTCATTTGAATCAGAAAGAGGTTTACAAGACGTTGTTTCAACAAGATTAGAGGGGATAGTATCCAACAACTCAGTCGAGTTCGATAACCATTTTCAAAGTTTGAATTTTCCTTGATCAAGTGTAGAAAGTAATTGTTGAGCGAGTTCAATAGCTGCAGGAACAGATTCACATCCACAAATTGAATCATCAACATAGAATGAATTATGAATTGCATCAAGGACAGGAGATTCAGGTTGACAATCCACATCAGCAAAGTGGTTGAGTGTGCATGTCGCAAGAAACGGAGTTGAGGACGTACCATATGTAACCATATTCAAAAAATATACTTATATGGGTTGGCTTGGATCAGCTCTCCAAAAGATACGTTGGAAGTTTCTATCTTCAGGATGGACAAGAATTTGATGATACATTTTCATTATTTCAGCTATAAATGCAATGCGATGTGTGCAGAAACAAAGCACAGTGTCAAACAACTCAGGTTGAACCGTATGTCCAATACGCAAGACCTCATTGAGAGAAATACCTGTATTTGATTTTGCAGAAGCATCAGAGACAACACGAAGTTTAGTGGTGGTAGAGTCTGGTTTGAAGACTGGATGATGTGGAATATGATAACATTTTGTAGAGTGATGAGATGGAGGTGCCAACGACATATGACCAAGATCAATATATTCATCCATGAAGGCAATGTACTGTCTTTTCAATTCAAGGTTAGACAATATTTTTTCCAATGAGTAAAATCTATTCAGTGCCTGATAGTATGACGAACCAAGAGTATAAAATGAATCTTTTCTGGGAAGAGTGGCAGAGGAACGTCCATCTTCAGTGTGCTGAACATTATCAATGAAATGTTTTTTGACTATAAGTTTTGTTCAGTGGGGGTGCTAGATTCAGAATCTCAAGTTGTTTGGAGATGTCACCATTAGTGGCAAAGTTTGAAATGGGTTCAACAGTACCAACAAAATTGCAGGCAGGAATGGAACCCCAAACTACCCAACCTAAGCATGTGTTTTGCAAGACACAATTATTAGACAACAAAATTGACCTGGAACAATAATTGATGCATAAATGGTCAACAATAATTGATGCATAAATGGTCTACACTCAACAAAATATCAACACCAGTAAGTTGACAGAAAGATGGATCAGCAAGTTTCAAATAAGATGGAATTTTAAATTTTTCAATATTAAGTCCTGGCGGTGGAAGGCTAGACGTGATTTTCTCAGTTATGATACATTTGATAGAACGAGACCAAGTGCGATCTGAAGAAAAAATATTCGAAGATGAAACATTCATGAGAGTAGAATTGCTGCCAGAAACGGTATGCACAATACTACCAGAACAGGTTGACGGCAATTGCAAATGAAGCCCAAGATTGCATGAAACAGAACAACTGTCAGATCCACTATCCAACAAGGCACGACAAGGAACAGCTTGACCACCAATGGTTAAGACAGTAAGTAGAACTGTGGGCATGATACATGTACAAGGAGGATTTTGAATACTACCTTGAGTGGCACAATTCGAATTACTGACAATCTGGTTACTAGGAGTTGGAGTCGGCGGTTGACATGACTGCTGGGCAGGCGCAAGTTGAGCGCTGGATGCAACTGACCTGTTGAAACTTGTAGATTCAGAACGCAAAGACTGTGACTTAATCGACGGCGAAGGAGAATCGTCGACAGCATTGTAATACATTGACCTAGAAGGTGCATTGGATGTCAACAACATAGGCGCAAATTGTGCCCTGGACGAGACTTGGCTAACAGGAGCGCTGAATTCATGATGCGCTGGATGTGGCAAAGTCTGCTGACTGTGATGTGAGGTCCCAGTACAGTTGACTGGTGGCTGAGTATAATAAAGATCGTTGTACTCACAGTATTGTTTCCTTTGACTAGGCGGTGACAGAGTGGTAAGTCTGTTATGCGCATAGTTGGCGGTGTAGGCGCAGTTAGCAGCTCGATTTGGCAATTGGGCTCCATGGAGCATCAAATGATGAGCTTTCTGACAAGTATGGCAGCTACGAGTACAACGATGTGAAGTAAGCAGTAAAAAAAGTCGCTTCTGACAAGACAGCTTGAATGCATTCTGAAGTTGGAATATTCTTAAGTATGTTGCAATTGAAAACATTGTGTGGTATTCTGACAAAATAAACAGCTGGTAGACCTATTGAACATGGTGGGTTGGTTCGAATTGGAATTGAAATTAGCATTTCCAAATTTAGATTGCATGGGGGGCTTAATAGCAGAAGGTTGATTAGTTACATTGTTGCGCAAATTGATTTGAGATGCATTGTTATTAGTGAATGAAACAGCATGAGAAACCTTATGTTGCGAATTCAAGAAAATCCCAAAGATGAGAAATATTCAATTGTTTTCTATTAGAAACAAAACGCTCCCAATCCCTAATGGTGGAGGTGTCAAAATGTGAGACAGTAACTGACATGGAAATTATATCTTTGACGGGAATGTCAAGTGACAAGTTTTCAAGGGCAGAAATGTTAGTTTTTTGATTATCTATGAAAATATGCCAGGATTGTGCTGAGCAGCTATCCAATTTGGGCGGGTTCAAAATAGCAGAGATGTGGGTTTCAGGGATAAGCAACGAATTATCATACCATTGTGTAAGTAAATCCCAAGCTACAGAAAAATTCCCAGAAGGAGAGTTTGCAATTCGATTGAGAGCTTCACCTGACAGGACTTGACGGAGGTAATGGTACCTGAGGGTATTGTCTAATTCAAATTCAATTTTATTAAGCCAAAACACTTTACAACTGGCCATGTCAACAGGTATTGAAAAATACATGAAATAAATAAATAAATAGAATAAAAGAAGCTTACAAAAATATTGCACGTCACATAAATTTTAACATTCTTCTACACTTTACATACAAAAAATAACTGTAATTTTACAGTTGAACAAATTATAATACCCTTTAAAAACTCTTCAACACTATAATATGCCTTGTCAACCAGAAATGCATACAAATCTCTCTTAAAATTGGACCTACTTGACTTTGACAAATTTTTAGGCAGCTTGCTGAAAAGTTGCAAGCCATAAACAATCGGACTCTTATCTGAAAATTTCAACCTATGATATTCAATGAATGGATTTCTACTACCACGTGTAAAATATTTATGAACATCTGAATTCTTTCTTAAGGTACCAATTCTATCTGCAGTGAAAAGTGGGAAGCGATAGATATATATGGATGGTAGAGTGAGCAGCCTTAGATCTCTAAAAGTGCTTCTGCATGGATAATTATTTTCTAAATTTGCTGAAAATCTTACTGCACGCTTTTGCAGAACAAATAATCTCTGAATGTTTTTTATACTTTTTGCACCCCAGAGCTCAACACAACACACCAGATGAGTATTAATAAGCGAGAAGTAAACACTTTTAGCTATACTACTGTTTACAAGTCTTGAAATATATATCATAATACAAAAATGCCTTTGCTCATTTTATTAGCCACCTTATCAACATGCTCGTTCCAAGATAATTTGTCATCCACTGTCAAACCAAGCAAATTGACCACACACACGCTCTCAATCATGCTATCGCTATCATTTATTGTGATTGCTGGTTCAAAATGATATTTCCTTTTTAAGTTGAATTGAATAGCCTGGCTCTTATCAGAGTTAACAGATAGTGAGCAGTCATTGAAATACTGTACAACCTCATTAGTGGATATGTTAGCAACTAACTCCAGCTCTTGAATACTGTTGTTGTAGAATAACAAGGTTGTGTCGTCTGCATACAATGTTATATCAAAATTTTTTGCAACTGAAAGCTGCAAATCGTTAATATATAAAACGAAGTGAAGAGGACCCAGAATGGAACCCAGAGGTACACCCCTAGTCATGTTTAATCTTCTTGAATTCCCAAGTCGGCCATCAGTGCAAACACTCACATACTGCAATCTATTTCTCATGTAAGAATCAATTAATTTCCCCATGAGACCTCTGATTCCAAGCAGATGCAGTTTTTCCAAGAGAATCTTTTTATCTACACTATCAAAAGCTTTAGGAAGGTCTAACAGCACTCCCATAGTGTAATTTCCTTTGTCAACCTCCTGAATAACTCTTTCAATAAAAGTTACTGCGGCTGTGATTGTTGACTTATTTTTTATGAACCCATTTTGACATTCACTCAATAATTTGAATTTCTGCAGATAGTTTATGATCCTGTTATATATAATCTTTTCAAAAATCTTTGATAAGACTGGCAAAACAGATATAGGCCTGTAGTTAATCATATTTTCTTGATAACCTTTCTTAAATATAGGTATTACCTTGGCGATTTTCAAAGAATCAGGGAAGACTCCTGCTTGAAAAGCGCTATTCACAATGAAAACGAGAGGCTCAGCGATTACATCACAACATTTTTTAAGGACTTTAACAGAAATGCTGCCATACCCAACACTATTTTTTTGCTTCAAGCTTTTTATCACTTGCATAACTTCTGTTACATTTGTTGGACTTAGAAAGAAGCTTGCTAATCTATTTTTCACAGTTGGTGATTGTGTATTATTTTGTATAGGCCTACCTCTAGACTTTGGAACGGGAGCAATGGAAATGAAATATCTATTGAGAACATCTGCAATATCCTTCGGCTCAGACACTTTCCTATTATTCACTTCCAGAACTATGTCCTATCAATGTATTTTTCCTCCTCTCAATTTATTTATTATGCTCCAACTAGTTTTAGACTTATTATTTGAACTTGAAATAATGTTAGCATAGTGCTGTTTCTTCGCCTCAATGACCTTATTGACATATTGCCGCTTAAGACGCTTCAATAAATCCTCATCTACAACCAACCCCTCCTTGATCCTGAATCTTGACAAGTCTATAAGCGCCCTTAGCTGCTGAATCTCAGGATTTATCGATTCAAGTTTCATTCTAAAATATCCTATTTTCATTTCTCTTACTGCGTTTTCTCTTTTTTTATTGGTGGACACTGAACACCAATATGATGCAATAGGCAGCTGTGAAAGGAATATTGGTGGACACTGAGCACCAATATGATGCAATAGGCAGCTGTGAAAGGAATCAAATTGTTGGTTCACATCAGACTTTTCATATAGAGAGGACCACGTTTCTCTACTAAGAGCTGCTTTCAAATTGTTCAAATTTGAATTGGAGAAATTATAAGGAAATGCTGGACCAGCCTGATCATCCTTCTTATCAGCTCTCCCCGGATCAAGATCAACAGTGGTGGAGAACACTTGAGCTAAATGATCTGACAAAAAGTATGCAGAACCGCTGCCTTACAATTATCCTAAAAAATGTTGGTCATTACATTATCTATCGCTGTTCTGGAGTCAGGTCTAGTTCTTGTTGGCTCTGATATTGTATAACGTACGGTAAAACAAACTGAACCAAGACGATAACCAAATTTCTGTAAACTGGGGTATTTTTTAAGACATCAATATTATAATCGCCAGCTAAAATAATGTTATTTTTCAACCTCTCTGTTATCCGTTCAATTAAGCATGAGAATCTGTCGAAAAACAAGTCAATATCTCCATTAGGTGGTCGATATACCACACAGATTACAAAGTCTACATCTTTCCCAAATTCTAACCTAATGGGCCTACCGCATATCTCAATGTCGCCCATTGAACATATGCTACTATTATCCAGAATCCTCAAACTGCTACCCAAAAAATCCAACAAAACATCACTAACAAATATAGCAACCCCCCCTTTTTCTCATACCGGACCTACAATAGCTACATGACAGAGACATATTATTCAATTTTATACAATTTATTTCGTCCTCCTTTAGATCATGCTCTGTAATAATTAAGACGTCAGGCCTTTCATCTTCAATTAAAATCTCTTGCAGATTTATCTTGTGAAATAGACCATCTATGTTCTAATGAATTACTTTAAAATTATTAGCCACCTGCGTATGTCTATTTGTCTTGAATTCACAGTTATCTACAATGTTATTTATACATGATTGATAGAGGAAGAAGAAGAAGGAGTAGTAGCCATCACATTAGCCTTGTCATAAACTATTCGTTTAAATCCGGGCTACATGAAGATGATGCATCATTATGTTCAAATACCACATTTTTCCCATTATCATGTATTTGAATAACATATAAATCATCCGATACTTCGATGCTTGAATCATTCATCATCACCGAAATAACTGAAAACATTGTCCTATTGGGAGTTGTATTACAAGGTACAGGAGACTGCGATGAAAAGGGAGCAAGAGAAGAGGATTCATAGAGGGAGGCTACTCCCATAAGAGACATCTCTGCAGGAACAGGAGTCAGACAACAGAGAGTCGGAGAACTGGATGGATTGTTGTGATGGGGCAAGACCGTATGTTGGGAGATTCAAGCAATCGGTTGATTATTTTATTTATAGCAGCCTTACCTCCAGTAGTCACCGTTCGATCAGCACCACTCATCACAGTCTGCTTTACGAATCTTCCCAAGTGTTTTGAGAGTAATTGTTTACCGTGCCTATTTAGAAGAAGACCGTTTTTTGTGAGGCTGGATCTCTGGAGGAAGTCATTGATGTCCAGGAAGGAAAGCTGCAGCACACCAACATAGCCGTGCACCACTCTTGATATGTAGGAGTTTGAGTAGATTATGTTTTTGTTTAGGCTGGTGTCATCATAGCGGCAAGGGACGCTGCAAATCAAAATATTGGACTCCAACTTAAAATCTAGAAGACTACTTATTCCTTGGCAAATTGTAAGTTGATGGGGTTCATCTTTATGAAAATCATTTGTTCCTGCCAGTATTGCGATGACATCATCCTCAGTGAAATCCTTGACAAACTGTAGCCCATCCAGGATGACGTGTTTTAATTTAGCTCCTGCCTTGGTATAAACGAAAATATCAAAGTCCTCATGCAGTTAATCAAGATATTTACTCAATTGTTTACCCTGACTATCAGCTAATATTGTCATCCTCTTTTTCTTTTTATTGTAGGTTGAATCACTATATTTCAAGTAATGGGTCTTTTGAACCCTGTTTTCAGCAGCAGGTCTATGAACTTTAGCTTCCACCTGTTGTTTATGAGAAATAGGCCTATTCTTTGTCGCAGATAACGAAAACTCAGAGAACGAATCAAATCTGTTTTGTACCATTATAGCAGCTCCTGTTTCATTAAGATTGGTTCCAGCCTTTATCGAATGTCTTGGCTTAATAAAATCATCATACTGAGAGCCTACTTTTTCGATGACAATACTTTCATTCGTAGGTACATTATCGTTTTCAGTTTGAATTATTCTAATTATTTCATTTTTATTCATCAATTCTTCTTTCATTTGATCAATATCTTGCAACAGTGAGTTAATCTTATCAAAGCTCGTTCTCAATTCACTACTCAAGTCTTCTATTTCTCTATGGAGAAGGTTATTATTTTCATTTAGAAGTTTAATTGTATTCTCTCGGAGAATAATAATATCCAGCCCATCACAGTCAGTCAGATCTTCAATTTGAGTTTCACAGTCAACAACAGATTTATCAGTTAGGCTCATCAATTTCAACTCATTCTCAATTGATCTGTGTATTGCCGCGTCCCATTCAGTTCGCAACTTATCAAGTTGGCGTCTAAGTGCGACATTATCACGCTCCGCCGCTGAGTGACCTCCACAACCCTCTTGCCTATTATCGATTATCGGAGAAACACACCCATTTGTATTATTCAAGGAGCAAGAGTGACCAGAGTTTTCAATGTATACAAATTCCTTTGGTGAAGAGCATTGAGTACTGTTAATATTTAGACTAATGCTCTTTATGAAGGATGAGGAGAAATTACCGGAAACTCTCACAGAGCCCTGCTCAACCCTGGGGGTGCAATTACCGTACTACTAGAAGCTCCCTTACTCATGATCCTCTTACTTATAGAGTCCGCATCGAAGTCAGAAGGCAAAAATCTTTCTTCTTTGTCAATATTTGGTGTGGAGTATGCGACAGAGTTATCTAACTCATTGTTACTAATATCCGGAGTTGAATGATTATGTAAGAGAGTAAGCTCAGTTATTCTAGATACATACTTATCTGTTTTGAGAGATGCACTACATGTTTTATCAAGACAACGCCATCTAATATAACCCAATGCAGTATCTGCTGATTTTCTAAAAGAGTACCCTCTGAACACCAGTTTTGGATTTCCGCGACTAGTAACACCAAGAGAAAACTTATTCATCCCTACCCTTGAATGATAGCAATTATACTAAAAATAAAAACTAGAAAGAATCAAATATAACGACTGACAATATACTATACTATGATCTAAGTACTATGAAACTATACTATAGACTATAGGCATAAATGAATTATCATCAAACAATTTTCTTTTCACATATAGTTAGGAACACATTTTTATAGATAGTAAATAGGAAGAACAATCGATTTATAAAGATTTATTCTTCTTAAATATGTATTGATCAAATTTCACTAATGAAAAGGAAATATTATATTATGCGGAATTAAAAGAGCACTGTTATGTATTTACAACTGTTCAACTAGAAAACTATGCTCTTATCTGGATGAGAGTTAAGTAAACAAATTTAGAATAATAAGGTAAACCCGCTATCAGCATTAAAAGAAAGTGAGAAATGAGAAAAACGTGATAACAGTCGTCAAGCTCAATAGTAATCATTATCATCTCAGGTCTCAGTATCAAGCACTAGAAGTGTAGATTAGGACAACTAGTCACCAAGCAGCCAATTCAATTCTACAAAGAAAACACCAACGAGTGGGAGATAAAGCCGATAGAAAGGATGACATCAGTCTTCAATACTCCTTATCACAAGTTATCAATACGATTCTCTCAAACAGGTGTAGTGTCCGATGCAATTAAACACAGCCAGCATGCAGCATCCAAAACGCAGAGTTATGAACAAGAAGGCAGACAACACTGTATACTATGGTATCCTGGTATACACTAAATATAATACAAAAATACAAAAATGTAGATTAGTAGTAATTGAGAAATGCTAGTTGATACGGAGCAATTCTCAAGTCAGTTCAACATTTGAAGCGGTTTTTGACATAAGTTCAATATGACAGGGAAAACTTTCATTTGTAAAGTTTGTTGTAAGATTCAACCTGGATGACAATTCATTTGAATGATTTCCAAATTCATACGTAAATTTATATGTAATTTATCTTTCTGTAATGACGGATTGATTATCAGATTGACCCTTGTTATTATTATATCATCCAAAGCGATGTAACAATCAGCTGAACGATATGATAACGAAGATTGAAACTAGAGTCTATAGGTACTGTATTGAAAGTTGAAGCAGCAAGCTACAACAGGTCACAGAGCGCACTGATAAACGAACTCTAACAACTTATTATTAATGATCAAACTAGTGAAGGTCGATTTGAAATTCAACCATTGGTCAAAACCTCCATCAAACGTAGGAAGTGGAATATCAGGGAGATGAGCGCTGAAGGCTTGGTGCGTCACAGGTTGTGGTCCAGAATTCGTCACAGAATTTTGGGCATTAGAAAGTAAGTTGTTCTCACATTCAAAGTTACGCATGACAGAAGATATTCTCGAAAAAAGTTTAGTGAATTTTGTACGAATAGTATGAGTTAAATTAAAATCCAATTCAATATTCAAAGATTCTACTCTTTCAAGACATGCATGATACCTCTCTTTGAGAAAAGTTACTTCATTTTTTAGATGTTCAATAGCAAAATAGCCATCTTGATTTTGTACATCACATAGATTGCCATCATTAAGGATGAGGTCAAGTTGACCATCAATAACATTCAAAGGTCTAAGGTGAGGCGCTTGAGCCACTTGAATTGGTTGAGCAGGATCTTCAATTGATTGAATGTCTGCCACATTGGCAACAGGATCAGCTTGATCATTCATGGTTGATTTTCCAAATTCAAAAAATCTGGTGTGGCGCACTCACACAACTTTCCTTGCCGTTATGAAAATTGATCACCTAACGTTAGCGTCCACGCGCATCTCAAGTTTATACTATTCAAAGATCTAAGCCAGCTGGTGACAGGACAATAACGCTGGTGACACATGAGGTCTGCTATCTCTTCATAGTGAATGATTTAATAGAATCAACAGTTGCCAACATTTTGTAATTGGATAATCACATTTTCTGGAATTTGAAGCTCATTTTCAATTTTAGGTGAAAATATTACTGAACATTAATTGTAGAGATTTTTATGCTCAATCTTTTCCACTGGAAATTTTTCGTTTAAATTGTATCTGAAGGAAGATAATCGGGAATCTAAAGTCAAACTTTGCATAGATGGGGCGGAGCTTCTGAAATTTTTACAGATATAGGACTCGTGGCAGTTGATAGAGCTTATCAATAACTATTTTGGGTATAAATTTGATCAAAATCGTTGGAGCCGTTTTAGAGAAAATCGCGAAAAACCGTGTTTTTGACAACATACACACACACACACACACACACACACATACACACATACAGACCAATACCCAAAAACCACTTTTTTGGACTCAGGGGACCTTGAAACGTATAGAAATTTAGAAATTGGGGTACCTTAATTTTTTTCGGAAAGCAATACTTTCCTTACCTATGGTAATAGGGCAAGGAAAGTAAAAATACAATAAAATTACTATTGATTGTATGGTTATAGAGTTACTTTAATAAAAACCATCCATTTATGTTCAATTTGCATAAATCGAAAAAGGCACGGGTTATTTCTCTTTGAATACAACTATCAGTATAAACTACTGATAGTTGATTGTTTGTTATTATTATAAAATTACCTTATATAAAGCTGCATTCACGCCACCATCTTCGCAGATGTTTATAAGAGTGATACTCGGCATTGATACTTGAACTTTCAAATCCAACGAACGAATTCGAGAGAAGCTTCCAAGGGTAGAAAGATGGGTACCCTACAAAGTAAAGATAAAACAATCCAGCAGTCGTGAAAAATATGATGCAATATAACATACACTGTTCAATATCCATATATTTCGATTTTTTGAATTAATCAATTGTTTACTTAATTACCTGTGTTTTTCTCATTCTGCTTCTCAGCTCGGAGTCTGGATAAACAGGACAGCCAGCCTCTGACCAGACAGCACTTGGATGTGCCTCACTATTTTCCAATTTATATACTGCATATTTTCCTGTAAATGTGCAATAATTATTCGATAAACAAGTATAATATACTAGCTGTAATAGAACTTGCCGATACAGCCAAGTATTTGGAAATATCCTATTATATTAAGCGAGCAGTTTCTGTATATCTGGTTATTTTCATACCTGGTTATATGGTTATTTATGTTCAACGGATCTCGAAAACAGCTCTTAACGATTTTCTCGAAATTTGGAACATAGTAGGTTTATGATATAAAAATTCGATTGCACTAGATCTCATCCTTGGGAGAACTCGATGAACGACATTTAGAGGATAATTCATCCTTGACTGTAAAAGCTGAAACTTTAGTCGTCAGTGGATAGTAAAAAATCTGGTGTGGCGCACTCACACTACTTTCCTTGCCGTTATGAACATTGATCACCTGACGCTAGTGTTCCCGCGCATCTCAAGTCTACTATGCAAAGATCTAAGCCAGCTGGTGACAGGACTATAACGCTGGAGACACGAGGTCTGCTATCTCTTCATAATGAATGGTTTAATAGAATCAACAGTTGCCAACAGTTTGCGATTGAAATAATAACATTTTCTCGAATTTCGATCTTATTTTCAATTTTAGGTGAAAATGTTACTGCACATTAATTGAAGAGATTTTCATGCTCAATCTTTTCTATTTGGAATTTTTTGTTTAAATTTTATCTGAAGCCTGATAATTGAGAATCTAAAATCAAACTTTGCATAGATGGGGCGGAGCTCCTGGAATTTTTACAGATATGGGATTTGTGGAAGTTGTTTATCAATGACTATTTTAGGTATAAATTTTATCAAAATCGTTGGAGCCGTTTTCGAGAAAATCGCGAAAAATCCTGTTTTTGACTATATTTTTGCCATTTTAGCCGACATCTTGAATTGCATCTGATTGAAATTGTTCGTGTCGGATCCTTATAGTGTAAGGACCTTAAGTTTCAAATTCAAGACATTCCGTTAATTGGGAGATGAGATATCGTGTACACAGACGCACATACACTCATACACACACACACACACACACACACACACACTCATACAGACCAATATATCCAAAAATCATGTTTTTGGACTCAGTGGACCTTGAAACGTATAGAAAACATGAAATTATGGTACCTTAATTTTCTTTGGAAAGCAATACTTTCCTTACCTATGGTAATATAGGGCAAGGAAAGTAAAAATGATTCTGTGGAAAATCAAAATATCACATCCCCGAAATTCATAAACTAACGTATAGCCAGCTGTAAAATATAAACACGATCATTTTGGAGAATTGTGTTCTGTTTATCAATAAATAAAAATAACGAGCGAAGCTCGGTGCCCCGATATTTCTATTAAGCCATTTAAGCTTCGTTCAAAACTTGATTTTCAAAAGTATCAGAATTTAAAAAGCTAACTAAATTGGATTTATTCTATTTATCCATTGAATCATTTTTATTTGTCAAGTTACTCTAGAGAACAATAGACCAATAAATTGACAAAAGAATTTGAAGGGAATGTTTTAAACAAAATTTCAGACTTTGCAGCTATGTTGAGACTAGTTGGTAGGAGAACATAATATCAAAAGTCCTCATTCCTAACTCACGTGCTAATGGGATGAGGGTGGTTTAAAAGTTGCATTTTTCAGCGATTTGCTTCCACGCACGTAGCTTGAGAACAATACGTTGTTCAACCGACATAACTAACCATTCAAAAATGAAGCTTGATGAATTCTCTACACTTTTTGTTCAGTAGCATTTTGTGATATTACCAACAGTTCCCGAGATATTTGCTCTTGAAGGTTTGCAATTGTTAAAATGTCAGGTTTTTATCCAATGTTTTGCTCTTTCAGGGCTTATGACTCTCCAACAATGCATCATAAAATCTGATGCTTATCGTAGGTTTGTAGAGCATTGAATTATCTTTGAAATGATGTATTATTTAAATATTCCAAGCTCTCCTTCCATTGATATAGAAGCTTCAATGTAGGGGGTGAAATTTCCATTGCTGCAACAAGTGTCTACTCAGTGGTTCCACACCTTCAACAGAGGGGATAAAGATGCGCACTTTCGCTATGTTCACCTACTAACTAGTCCAAATCAAGCTGCAAAGTCAAAAATTGTGTCACAGACACCCCCTTCAAATGTCATTGTCAAACGATCAATATTGTTGTAGCAATGAAAATTTCACCCCTTACATTGAAGCTGCTATAACAATGAAAGGAAAACTTGGAATAGTGGAATAATACATCATTTCGAAGAGAATTCAATGCTCTACAAACCTACGATAAGCATCAGTTCTTATGATGCATTGTTGGAGAGTTATAAGCCCTGAAAGAGTAAAACATTGGATAAAAACCTGACATTTTAACAATTACACTCCTTCAAGAGCGAATATGTCGGGAACAGTTGGGAATATCACAAAATTCCACTGAACAAAAAGTGTAGAGAGTTTATCAAGCTTCATTCTTGAATGGTTAGCTATGTCGGTTCAACGCATTGTTCTCAAGATATGATCGTGGAAGCAAAATGCTGAAAATGCAACTTTTAAACCACCCTCATCCTCTTAGCACATGAGTTAGGAATGGAGACTTTTGATATGTTCTCCTACTGCTGCAAAGCTGCAAAGTCTAAAATTTTGTTTAAAACATTCCCTCCAAATTATTCTGTCAAATGGTCTATTGTTACAAAAATAGAGACTCCACACTCAACACTAAAGCTGCTGCAAAAGGTGTAGGAAAATTCGTAAAAGTGTGAAATCATACATCAAGTTGAAGAGAATTTAATGCTCTATAAGTTCATAATCAATATGGATTTTCCCGATCGATTTTTAAAAAGTTATAAGAGCAAAAATAGAAAAAAAATTGGTGCAAACGTGGTTTTTTCAAAAATGTAACACCTTCAAGAGCGGATATCTCGAAAACTGGAGGAGTTATAAAAAAAGTTATAGGATGAATATTGTAGGAAATTATGTGAGCATTAATTTGTTATATGACAGTCAAGTCCTTAGGATACATAGTTTTAGAGTTTTATGCGAGAAACCAAAAAATGGTACCTTTAAACCACCCTCACCCCCTTAGCACAGGGGGTAGGAGTGGGGACTTTTGATATGTTTACCTCCTTACTACCCAAAACAGACTTAAACTTTTACAGACTTACTTACCAACTTTTCCCTCTATAGCCTTTCCTTTACTGGACTACTAGGTATCATTCTAGTTCTCAAAAGTCACAATATTTTGTTTCAAATATATTTTGATGTAAATAAAAAAGCAAATTGCACTTTACTAAAAAAGTAAATTCAATACCTACATTTATTTTTCCTCCACCTACTGTCTAAAGTACTTACTTTACTCCCTGACTCCCTGAAACATAGGCTAATACTAAAGTGTGCCTTTTTCGCCCTCGGGACTGTAAAACAAAAAAACTCCCTAGGGAGAAAAAGTAACATGGGAAGCATCTCTATTTTGAAAACTTACATTGGAAATAGGTTGGAAGCTCGAAGCTCAAAAGAGGAAACATAATAGAGTTGTTTGTAATTGAGCCAACTGAATTAAATACCTCAACCAGAAATTTGATAAACTAATGGAATATATGCTTGTATGATATAACATACTTAATATCAGTAGACGATAAAAATGAATACACATTTTTAAATATTTTATTCTATTCAAAATACCAGCCAACAAATATTTTTAATCTGCAATTCAAATCTGAAACGCGCGAACTGGAGTCGGCCAGCTGATAATTGTTACAACTAGGGCACTGTAAAAACCAGGTATTCTCAGCCGCCATTTTGGTTCGTCATTCTCAGTCAAAAAGCATCCATTATAATAGGCGTGTGAACGATTTACAGCATTTAGTAAATAGTATAAAATTTAATAATGTTGTGCTGTTCAGCACCAAATTGTTCAAATAGCTCTTCTAAGGGCTACCGCTTGTTTAGATTTCAGAGCGACAATAATAGACAAGCAATTTGGGTTCAAAATTGCCGAAGAGATAAGTGGAAACCAACTCCTACTTCAAGACTTTGTGAAGTAAGTAGTGTTTAATATATTTTATTTATGACCAGCAAGTGTTTTCAGTGATAATATCTATAAAATTCTTACTGAATCAATGATTGAATATGTTTCAATTACTGAAGAAGAATCTGGTAATGCTTGGAAACAATTTTTACATCTGAAAGTATAGGTTATCTGAAGCTATCAGCTATGAAATTAGTCTTAAGTCCAGTTCTAATGCAATTATATATTACCTGTCATCAAATTTTTTATTACAATCGATAAAGTACCTATGTTATTTTGACCACAAAATTACAACAAATTAAACGGCGGCCACTCATAGATTTAAAAAAATAATTTAGTTTTACTAACCTTACATTGTTTAAGACTTTTCACACACCTCTTTTCAATGGACCTACAATTACACTGGTTAGGGATCAGGTTGAGTTATGTTTTCAGATTCAAGATTCAAGATTCTTTATTGCCAGAACAACTTTACATTGTATGAGCAAGTCAAAAAATAATAACAATAATATAACACTTGTGAAATAAAAGATAAATTGTGATATAAAATTAAGCATATGATAAAAGAAATCGTATAATATATGACAATACAATAAGATATTACAAGACAATACAATATATTGTAAGGCTTTCCAAGACAAGAAATAGCCATATTTTTCAACAAGCCAAAATTTATAACAATCTTTCTTTAGAAATTAGAGAGCTGCCAATCCATGAACTCAAACAAATTTTAAAAAATAAATTGACAGAGAGTGCATACTATTCGGTAGATGAGTATTTTCAGTCTACAATATTATGAATGCTCATGATGCAACATTTACCTTTTATTTTTTGGTAAAACTGAATAACTTATTACTATGAATTGTAGTTTGTTCCTAAGACTAAGACAAAATAATAAGACTTATTAAAAACGATAAAACTTATTAATAAGAAGATATTACAATAACAATTTGTCTTATTTTTTTGTCTTAGTCTTAGGAACAAACTACAATTCATAGTAATAAGTTATTCAGTTTTACCAAAAAATAAAAGGTAAATGTTGCATCATGAGCATTCATAATATTGTAGACTGAAAATACTCATCTACCGAATAGTATGCACTCTCTGTCAATTTATTTTTTAAAATTTGTTTGAATTCATAGATTGGCAGCTCTCTAATTTCTAAAGAAAGATTGTTATAAATTTTGGCTTGTTGAAAAATATGGCTATTTATTGTCTTGGAAAGTCTTATTTGAGGCAGTGATAGATCATTGCCACGTCGGGTGGAGTGAGAATGATTGGCTCCCAGACGCGGAAAAGATTCTATAATCATTTTAACATATAGCAAGGTATGAAGAATAAAGAGAGAAGGGAACGTTAGAATTTTCAGACTTCGAAAACTCTCTTTACAAGACTCTCTGTTCTTCAAGTTATTCAATACTCTCACTGCCTTTTTTTGCCAAATAAAAACCTTTGTTGCATGACAAGAGTTGCCCCATAGACGAATTCCATAGGAGATGAGGGATTGGAAAAGTCCATAATACACAAGTAACAAAGATTCAGCATTCAAAGATAACTTGAGTCTCCTTAAAAGAAAAACAACTCTGGAGAGTCTCATGCACAAACTCAAGTTATGAGGCTCCCAACCCAATCTTCTCTCCAATGTAATTCCCAACAGTTTGACATTATTCTTGACATTAGAATCCTCAGGGGGACCCCTAAGGGAGAAGCATATATATTCAGTCTTACTCTCATTAATGACTAGATTATTTGATTCAAACCACAACTTTGCAGAGTTAAGGGCTCCCAACAGCTTAGATTTAACTTTTTCATAATTCTGGTCAGAGGATATTAATGTCGTGTCATCGGCATATAAAACAGACAACATTTGAACATTACAATACAGGTCATTAACAAAAATAAGAAAAAGAAGAGGGCCCAAAATAGAACCTTGTGGGACACCTGCCACAACATCTCTAAAGCCAGAACATTTACCATTAATAACAACCCTTTGCCTCCGATCAGACAGGTATGATTTTATCAGCTTCAGGTCATTCTCTCTCACTCCATAGAAGAAGAGCTTGTCATAAAGAATATCAAAGGGTGTACAATCGAAAGCTTTGGTGAGATCAATTAAGGTTGCTGCTACCATGTTTTTATTCTCAAAGTTTTGGAGGACAAAATCAACAATTTTCTCAATAGCCATGACAGTACTGTGTTTGGGATGAAAGCCATGTTGATGTTCATACAATAAGTCATTATTTACAAAGTATTCGTATAATTGCAAGGCAAGACATGATTCAATAACTTTCCCAAGAATAGGGACAATAGCTATGGGTCTGAAATTCTCTGGTTTACTCGAGTCACCCTTCTTAAAAATTGGAGTGACATTTGTGTATTTGAAACATTTAGGAAAAACACCGTCTTTGAGCACTTTGTTTATTATGAAAGTCATTGGATCTATCAGACTGTCACTAACTGCTTTTATTGTGAAATTAGAGAGACCAAAAACATCTTCACTTTTCGAGAGGCTGAGATTGGCCATAACCTGCTTTACCTGTTTACAATTGACTAATTTCCATTTGAAACCTGAGGTAGGAATAGGCTTACGAAAGTTCACCAATAGGTCAGAATGTTGCACTTCTCCATTTTCCAAGCCTGCTCTACATTGAGAAGATTTTACTGTCAAAGACACATAGACAAAATAATCATTGAGATCATTGGGAGTTATTAAAATTTCATTACTTGGTTTGATGGCCCCAGACTCTTTTTTGACAATCTTCCAAGCCATTCTATATCTATTTTTAGCCAATTTAATCAAGTTATCATTTTCTTATTTTTTCGTTATTTTAATTTGTTTATTGTATTCTTTCTTATAATTCGAAAATCTCAATTTGTCATCTATGTCATCAGTGAATTTCCACTTGTCATACAATAGGAGTAAATAATCACGCATGGCTTTCAATTCAGCATTGAACCATTTATTAGAGCTAGGGCTGTACTTATTATTTAGTTTTTTTGGTTTTTCATATATGAGCGGGCATATTTCATTGAATAACGAAGACAATACAGCAACAAAAGTTGTGGAGGAGAAATTCGCATCCTCTATGCTATATAGTCCAGACCAGTTAATTTGTGATAAGCACTCTTTGAAATTACTAATTTTTTCCTCGTTCATCAATCTCACAAATGTACCTTGACTTTTTTTATATGGTCCATCTCTTTGTAATTCATTCATTCTAATCTTCAGCCAGACTCCTGCATGGTCGGAAATAATATCTTGCAGCAGTAAGGACACCTGTTGAGAGTCAGAGGGGATGTTCGTGTGGATGCTGTCCAGACATGCATTGAAGCGGGTTGGACTTTTGTTTGTACTGTACAGATTAAATGATCTTAACACTCCCAGAACCTCTGAAATTTCTCTTCTTTCATCATCTAAAAGATTCACATTCAGGTCACCAGCTAAAGCAAGCCAATCATTCTTTTTGAGATGTTTTCCATTGAGATGCGCAAGAAGATTCTCTAGTTTTTCTACGAAAGCTTTAAGATTTGATTCCGGTGAACGATAAATGCACAGGATAACCAGGTTGGACTGAGTCAATCTAACAGCCGATGCCTCGCAAATACTGTCTAGGCAAAATTGTGAGATGTCAATACATTTGAATGGTATTCCTATTTTCACAAATATAGATGAACCACCATATGGAGATTGCCTTGCATAAAAATTGGCTAGCTCAAAACTTTCAGGCACATAATAGTCAACTTCTTCTTTACAGAGCCAATGCTCATTTAGACAAACTACGTCAGCAGGTTTCGAGTTAAGGACAGCCTCCAATTGACCAAGCTTGTTTCTAAGTGATCTGATATTAAGTAGGCAGATATTCATGTCACATCGAGAAAAAGGAGCTCTCTCTTGAGCCTTGTCGTTATTTATTCGTTTAAATCAGTCAATGAGACATTTTCTCCACACCTTCTAGAAGCATCTACATAGCCAAGTGATGAGTTCAATTCAGCGGAAACCGAACGAGATACTAAAGTGGCTGGACTAGATACTATGTGGTCGGTACATGATTTGTCTTTTGTTTCTTGACTAGCCAATGGAGAAACTTTTATAAAATTACAGGGCTGGCATGAGTGTGAAAGTTTGACTCTTCGAAATGTTTCAATGATTCTGTCTGCGATAATGTTCTTTCCTATTGTGTTCAAATGTAACCCATGTAGGGTGTGAAATCTTCTTCCCAAATTGTTCATATCCAATATTTCAACGTTACTGAATTCACTGGAAATTGATTCGATCATACTATTGGTGTCACATATGAGATTATTGATATGTGAGTTCGAAGGGAGGTCGTGCCTATGTGGAATATTTGCAAGTAGGATTCTAGTACATGTCAGCTTTGGGAGAAGACTATTTATCGAGCTCAGTAGATCATTATACCGTGTGTAAATGATATCAATATCATTTGTACCGCCCATTATTACCATCATGTCATTGTGAGATAGATTTTCACCTTCATTCACACACTCCGAAGTCACTTTGGAGAATTTAGCTACAGGCTTTAGAATACTAGAGAGACGACAGCTAGATTTACTTGAAATTAAATCGCTCAATCTTCTGCCATGGCTGTCAGCAAATAGTTTTATAATACCCTGTGTTGCGTGATTATAGCTTTTAGTGTTTGAGGATTTTTGATTCTTATTTTTCAATACCTGCGGGAAAGGAGGCTCAGAAGTTAGGCTACTCTTGAATTTTTTATGGAATTCATTTCTTTGATTTTATTTTTTAGACCGCATACAGTCTCTTTTAGCTCATCAATTTCTTGCAATAAGGAGTTAGTTTTGTCAAATTTGGATCTTAATTCATTCCCCAAGTCTTCAATTTCTGTGTGGAGGAGATTGTTATTCTCATTTAATATTTTTATTGTATTTCCTCGGAGATGTATTATATCCAACCCATCGCAGTCAGGCTTACATTTCTTTGTTGACAGATTGTAGCATGATTCCGTTTGCGTGGCAATGCTTTGAAAATCATATTGTTTCTCAATAGTTGTAGTTGGCAAGTCTTCGATACTCGGTTCAGTCTGAGTTCCATAATCAATTACGTATTCATTGATCTCAGTCTGAATTCCGCGATCAACAAACGACACCTCACCTGGATTTTTACTCTCTGTTTGAGATCCACAATCGACAACAGATTTATCTATAAAGCTCATTAATTTTATATCGTTGTCAATCGATCTTTGTATTGCCGCGTCCCATTCAGATCTTAACTTTTTAATTTCACTTTTTAGTGTACTATTCTCCCTCTCAAGCCTATTTATATTTGTGGAGCAGGAAAATTTGGAATTCTCAACGCATTTAGGTGAGGAGCACCTTTCTGTATTTACAATATTTAAACCTGTGCTTCCTATTAGCGAAAAGGAGTGATTAGCGACACAGTCATTCTCAGAACACTGCTCGACATTAGGGGTGTAGTTGATTTCATTAGCTCCCACACTCACAATCTTCTTACTACTATAGTCAGTATCCAACTCAGAAGGAAATACTCTTTCTTCCTTATCAATAATCGGAGTCGAGCATGCGACAGAGTAATCTAACTCATTGTTACTTAGATCCACATTACAATCTGGAGCAGAATGATTATGAGAGATAGGAGGCTCAATAACTCTGGATACGGACCCATTTGTTTTGAGAGATGCTTTACATTTTTTATTAAGACACCGCCATCTAATATCACCCAATGCAGTTGG
The DNA here is from genome assembly GCF_014356525.2 of Nilaparvata lugens. Classification (NCBI taxonomy): domain Eukaryota; kingdom Metazoa; phylum Arthropoda; class Insecta; order Hemiptera; family Delphacidae; genus Nilaparvata; species Nilaparvata lugens. Next base: position 41,202,850 of record NC_052507.1, read on the forward strand.
TGTTGATTTCCTAAAAGAGTACTTTTTATACACTAGTTTTGGGTTGCCCTGACTGGTGACACCAAGAGAAAAATTACTCATCTTACTTACCAAATCATAAGAAAAAAAATAGAACTAATAATTACCAGTCTACTAGAACTATTACCAGTCTAGAGTTATATACTGTGTTGAATGAATAATTAATGTGGAAGGCTATTATCAATGGAGATAGTCTCAATTACACCTGTTATGATATTCAATTATATAATCTTAAGATAATGAAGTTGATGACAGCGAAACTCAAAAACTGTATAACTGTATGATATAAAAAACTCAATAAACGGCAATCAATGAATAATAAACAAACCGATACTTATATTCACCAGATATAGTTAAGGTTCTAATTCAAAAGTGTTCAACCCTGAAAGAAAACAATAGAAATCAGTAATGATGATAATGATAGTCTCAGCCTTGTCAACAATTCGTAGATTCAATTTGTGAAGAAGAGTCGGGTTTTCTGAGATAAGAAGATACCGGTACACATAGATCTATCAAAAGGCTCCACTCAACGCCGAGATAACAGCAAGGGTGAGAATTTCACAGAGGATGACTCCGTTGATGATACGCTGCTCAGATCAACAACAATACCATTGATCAATGCTGCCGATAAGTAGTGAGTAGTGACCACTAGTTGCTACAACAGCTAAGCAACCGTGCAACGGTTGAAGTTCTAGATGAAACGGGGAACCGCAGAGGATTGAGCACTCCTCTGTGTAGTCCCAATTCAGAAGTTTGTTTCTTATTAGTGACAGTTCTATGAGAGAAATTTCAAATCTTTACGTTTAAAGCAGGGTGGTCAAAGTTTATTAAGCAAGATTAAATGCATCAAATACCGTCTTTCTCCATTGCTTTCAGGTAGGTTAGAAAACAATTTTGACCTCAAAAAGTTCAATTTCCAGGTTTTTACTCACGATTTGACACTAATCTTGAAGACAACCACTGTATGTATTCGAAAAACTATTTCTAAGTAATGGAAAACTATTGAAAATACTTGAAAAGAGATAAACTTGGAGACACAAATACAATCAACCAGTCAAGGCAGCCAGTGCTACCAACCATTCCGTTTATTGGTTTTTCAAAAGTAAAAGGGTAGGTTAGGGGGTTAGTTTATTTTGAAAACAATACTAACCACCATTTAATTTTTGTGATCAAAATAACATACAAAATCGATCCCAACCAAAAATTTGATGACAGTTATAATGGCACTAGACCTAAAGTTACGCCTAAAATTGAAATGTGTTAGGCCTATAAATAAACTATTGACAATGAACATAATCTGAATTTTTAGTGCAGTATAATATTGAATTAGCTAGCTGTTTCAATGCTATGGAATTCTTGTCCCCGTTCTTTATAAAAATTTGCTTCAATTTTAACACTAGGATATACATTTTGCAGGTGACAATAATAATAGAATATCGCATTATATTTAATCATTTCTATATGTAAACTTTGAAATAGTTATTTGTGCAACTAGTGCGCAAAGTGCCACTTTGCTGCACCAAAAGAAACGTTTACACACGAGCCGCAGGCGGAATGATGGTTTCTTGAGTGCAGCAAAGAAACTTTGTGCACGTATTGCACATTAAATTTTTCCTACAGTTACCATAGAATGCGAAAAGTCAGTAATGGACGATGAACATGTCCTATACCAAATAAAATGTTTGTTTGTGTAAATCTTTAGTATTTTTAATGCTGATAATAAATATTGCAACCATCCCACAACAGAGTTGTTCCAAATTCAGTTTAAATGACAATAGAATGAATATTATTAAGTTATATGAGATTCAATTATAATAATAGGCCTACTTCATCTACAAGAAGTCATCGGCAAGTGTAGAAATGGCCATATCACTTGTCTGGATATGTTTTTGAGCCATCAATGAGCCTGACATGTCAAGGCATACAGGATGCACTCGAATCAAGAGACTTTTTCATTTAGGTTAAGTTTTATCAGTTTCATCCCCATTTTCCCCGTCATGTGTCGTTCTGAGGTTGGTTCACGATTGGTCTGCTGCTTCCATGATGCCTCTCACTGACATGTCAGCTCGCTCGCCCTCAAGTAGGTATGATTATTTCAATAATAGTAATAATGACGCAGGTATGTTTCTAGCAAATAAGCTCCACTCTTCCAAAAAACTTTTCAAGGCTGCTCACCTTAACGTCCAATCCCTCAGCTTCCACATTGATGAACTCAGAGCAATCTTCCGTTTTCAGGACTTCAATATAATTGGAATTTCCGAATCATTTTTGAAGCCTAGTATTTCATCAAATTTTGTTGCATTACCATGTTGCATAATCTTTTCCAGAATGATAGATTAAATAAAGCTTGTGGGGGTGTAGCAATTTATGTGAAAGATGATATCAAAACAAAAGTTTTAATCACATCTAAACAAGAGTATTGTTCCAGACCAGAGTTTATGCTACTTGAATTATCCTTATCTAGTACTGATAAATTACTCGTTGGTATCTGTTATCACCCACCAAAAATAGGTCATTTTACAGATTTCGAAAATGCCTTGCTTTCTCTTATGCCTTGTTATAGCCGTATACTAGTTATGGGGGATATGAACACTGACTTGAACATGACAAATCGTAACTTTGACTACTTTCAACTGACTACTATTTTCCAATGCCTAAACATGACTATTTTACCTCTCGATCCAACTCATCATACTAATGTATCTGACCCACTCATTCACCTTCTCATTGTTAGTGATCCTAACGAGGTTGTTCAAGCAGGCCAAATCCCAGTCCCAGCTATATCTGGACATGATTTGATCTACTGTGTACTTTCCCATAAGATACCTAAGCCAGAACAGAAAATTATCACTTATAGAGACTTCTAAAACTTTGATGAAGCCGCCTTCCTGACTGATGTGGCTCAGACTCCATGGCATCAAATTGAAGCGTTACCCTCAGTTGATGACATGGTCAAGACTTTCGAGAATTGGACTTTGACTTTGTATGACAAACATGCACCTTATGTGACAAGGAGGATTAATAGAAAACGACGAGTACCGTGGATGACTGAAGACATACTTGAGATGATGGGACGTAGAGACAAAGCACATAGAAAATTTAAAAAGACATTTGACTTGGACAGTTTGATAGAGTATAGGAGCCTTAGAAATAGAGTTAAACAGGAATTACGGAACTCAAAGATTACGTACTTGAATTCGTTTATGACAAACAATAGACAAGACTCTAAATCACTTTGGCAGGGAATAAAAGAATTCGGGCTTGGCAAATAGAAATCGAATCCACAAATAGACTTACCATTGAACAATATAAATGACCATTTCGTTTCACACTCTAACCAATGCGACGAAGTTTTGCTAATCATATCGATGATCTTGAAGAGCAGGTTACAAACTTAGATTTACCAATTACTGATCAATTTCATTCCCATCCAATCTCAGAAGAAGACACTTTCAGAGCAATTCAGCATATTCATAGTAATGCTACGGGTGTAGACAAAATTCCTATTAAATTTATCAAGAAGATGTTATTTGCTGTTTTACCAACCATTACATACATTTTCAACAAGTCACTTGAAGAAGGCATTTTCCCTGAAAACTGGAAGTTTGCTCTGGTTCGCCCTCTAAATAAAGTTCCATCACTCAATAAAGTTGAGGATTCTAGACCAATCAGTATTTTACCTGCATTGTCCAAAGTGCTGGAAAGACTCATTCATGCTCAAGTTGTAAAATTTCTAGACAACAATAGTAAGCTTCATAGCTTTCAATCAGGCTTTAGAAAATTCCATTCAACTGGGACAGCTCTGCTTCGTGTCACTGATGATATGAGGTTAGCTATGGACCAAAGAAAATGCACCATCCTCACCCCATTTGATTTTTCTAAAGCATTCGATACTGTTGATCATACAGTCCTTCTGAATAAGTTGGCTATTCTTGGTTTCAGTCACAACTCGTTAGTTTGGTTCAAATCCTATCAGTAGTGTAGATTTGAGAGTTCTGCACAAGACCAATAGGAGACGAGGGGCGTGGCCTAAAACCTTGCCCCCTCCCCACAGTTCTAGTGTCGGCCATTTTGGCCACGCCCCAACCAGTAGGAAGCGAGAGGGCATGGCCAAAATGGCAGATTTCCCCCCACCACACCCCCCCTCCACCCCCCAGCCCTAGTGTCAGCCATTTTGCCCCCCACCAAGGCCCCTCCCCCCACCAATAGGAAGCAAGGGGGAGTGTCCAAAATGGCAGATTTCCCTGTGTCGGCCATTTTGTCTCCCACCAGGTGCAAAATGGCGGCCCACCTGCCCATGAGTCAGGCCTCCCACCAATAGGAAGGCACACCCCACCAATAGACCCCCCACCCCCACCAATAGGAAGGCACCAATAGACCCCCCCACCAATAGGCCCCACCAATAGGAAGGCTTGTTCCCCTTCTTTGTTGACCAGGTGCACCTGTCACGCCCCACCAATAGGAAGACTTGCCCCCCTTCTTTGTTGACCAGCAGGTGCACCTGTCACGCCCCCCACCAATAGGAAGGCTTGTCCCCCTTCTTTGTTGACCAGCAGCAGGTGCACAACCTGCTTGGGCCAGCAGCAGGCTTGCCAACCCAACATTCATATATATTAAATCTTAGATATCTCAGATATTTAAAATCTCAGATATCTCAGATATTTAAAATCTCAGATATTTCAGATAGAAATTTTTGCAATTTCAACTGGGCAAAACTCATAACTACTACTACTGGTGGGCAAAACACACAATTTCAACTACTGGTGCGCAAAACTCACAACTACTACTACTGGTGGGCAAAACTCGCAACTACTACTACTACTAGCTTGCTTTCCCATTATAACTTTGTACAAATTTCTACAGTTAGACGATTCTATAACATTAGTCTCCTTTTTTTCCTCCACCACAGGAAGAATGAAAAAAAATTACATTTCATATTTTTGTCGAAATATAAGATGTTATTTTCCTCACACTATGCTGTAAAAGGAATGGTGGCACTTTTTTTAATGGGCTATCCCCATATTGAAAAACATCAATTGAATTTCTATAATAGGTTGTATATAGTGATAATCTATTCTACATACTACTATAGTTATTCTTTACAAAGTGTTAATCAACATTAGGCCTATTGCACAAATTGGAATAGGTTTTTTTTTTTATTCTTTATTTATTTATTTTTTATTCATATATTCCTTTCTCCTTCTAAAAGAACAAGAGGCAATTTACCTTCTCGCTGTAAACACTTCAGATAGAGTTTTTATTTGTTGAAATCATCAAGTGTTTGCTCAGGTAAGTAAACTTCACAATAATAGTCACCATTGCTGTCAAGATCGTATAACCTCATGATGATACGTTGTCCTTGTTGTGTTCTCACCAATCTAGCATGTACAACACGGTACCATGAATCGTGCACAAGTTCTTTAAGTGAGACCATCAGATATTCTGTTTTTGAAATATAATTGAAAGATTTCATACTGAAATGTCGATCATTTCCACTGTTACTCTGCTGTTGATAATCCATGATTCTCGTTGCGCGCACTTATGTGTGACTGAACTAAGCTGTTGTCGGTTGATGACTGAGCGTTCAGCCAACAGCTGCCGCTTCGCCTGCTGCTCACCCCTTCCATGTTCACTGCTCCACCTGCTACTCATTTACACATTCCTTCCTCTATGCTCTCACTTTCTACTAGCTCCCCTTCTTCTTCCACACTTCCAGTCTCACGTAACAATAACAATATTTCTTCTTCAATTTTTATCAGTTTGTCTACACTCAATCTAAATGGTCTATAATAAGCTAAATAATCACTAATATCACTAACATTCACCAAATTTAAAAATATTGATTTCAATTGTCTAGCAATACTTTTACTATTTTCCTCTTCAGCAGAATGTATTGCTTTTTCACACATTTCATACCATTCAATATACTCTTGTAGTTTTATTTCCAAGCATACTGGTGCATAAGACCAAGTTTGAGGATTCATTATACTCTGCTGCTGCTTCTCCACATCTAAATGAGCGGTACAAGAACAGTGAAATTTATTTGTTTCCGCCGTCCCCCTCCACCTTCGCTACAGGCTAGACTGCATTCTCTTGCTCTATGCGAATTCACATCAAATCCACAATAAACACATGGAACGTTTTTTCCATCACAATAGAATCCTTGTCGTGCATACTTGCGTCTTCGCTGTTTTGTGTATAGATTACAATGCTTCATACTTTCCATTCTATTATTTTCACATGTATAATCAGAATTTTGCAAATTGTTTGATGCTGCTGCACTATTCTCCTTTCTCTCTGTTTGCATAATGATGATGGCGGTTGAGGAATATCTAAGCTACTCATCGCAACTGATATAATTACTGTTCAAACACGCACTTATATATACCCCCCTCCTCCTCTGTTCATAAAACACACACTCTTGTGTCAAATTACTGAACTTCGCGAACTAATGCGCTTAATGGTTTATATTCCACTAATTTGTCACTTATGAAAATACAATATGCAGTCGTTGAATTTGGTATATTTTCTGCAAATTCCATTTCCAATCGAATGTCTGTTGACGAATGATCAGCTTGATGTGAACAATCGAGTACAACTATTGCACAGTTATCAGTAAAAGTTTTATAATCTACATCTGTACCATGCTCGGTATGAATTCCTAAATTAAAATAGCTAGGAGCAAAATCTAAAAACATTTTGTACAAAAGTTGTTTGTTTCCATTTAGTCGATCATACAGTAAATATTCACTATTTAAGAAAAGTTTAACATCATGCAATTTGCACAAATCAAAATTGGACATTGTCTTTGACATTACATTTTTCCTGTTGGTCTGAAATGCTAATATTACAAATCGTGGTGTGTCAGCCTTTGATGCCATCTTTATCGTCCAAACAGTTGAAGTTGAACTGGGTAATTGCGGGTATTCATGAATATCCCATTTTCTGAACGCAATTTTCAACGGCCTATCCTGATCGACAATTTTTAGAAATTTCAATCTCAAATGATCATCTACATGAATATAAGATACTTTCCAAAGCAGTTTTGTTATTTCCAATGACATTGTTGTAGCATTAGAATATTTAATACAATTAACATCTGTTGCCGATCTCAATAGTACAAGCTCCTGTCTCATATTCAAAATCATGTGTTGAAAATCCTCAAAAAATGGTAGAAGTAATTTTAATGGCACACAAAATGCAAAGCTATTATTACTAAGTGTTAATCCTTCCTTATTGAATCCTGCTAGCTCATATGTATTTTTATCGATTTGTTTTTTCACTAAATATGCTTTTATAGATGAAGTAATACCCACTAGACGACTCTTCGCAACAACTGTACCTGCCAATTCAAATCGTATCTCATTAAACATATGTGCTACTGCATTTGAGTTGAGCATATATTGTGCATCAACGTGCGGGTCTTCTTTTTCTTTACCTGGCTTTTTACATGTAATGTTTCCTTCAACAATAAGAAAAGATTTTGCAACTAAAGAAATAAGATCGTGTGATGATTTTTATATGTGAATCTTGTCATTATTATGAAATTTCAAATTACCATATGGAGCATGAGTGTGATAATCAAATTTTGTTATATCTGAATAATAGTGTATATCTTGTTCAACATTTAGTATGTCGCTAATTGCAGCTGCATGTGTTAATGACATATTTCCAATTTACTTTAAAACCAAGCTTTTCTAAAAACCTTGCTCGATTATGTGTTATCAGTTTCACAGACTGATAAGTACTAAGTGGCGGCGGCTGACGACTAGCAGACCTACTTGCACCTGGTGCTAGGTTATAAATAATGAAACCCATTCTCTCTCTCGCTTGTGTTGTTCACACACAACTAATGCACACACACACACATCGTTCTAACACACCTAGCATTCATCTTTCCTCTCTCTCTCTCTCTCACTCCTTCCATCTAATGTGAACTGTTATTGTTATACTATCGCCGCAGAAATCAACTAGTTTACCATTCTGATCAACTATCTGAATTACAATAGATTGAATTCTATGTGTGTTCAATGGAAAGTAAATAATTGGATTTGGCGATTCATTTATTAGAAAATCAGGTGCAACCTTTGGAAGAAATTCAAAAATTGTATGAACCTCTTCTCCATTTCAATAACTACCACATGCTAGATTACAACTAATCTGGAACGATGTTATATTTTTGATGCACACTAATCGTTTAGAATAATGCCATTTATTTGCTACTAGAATTTCTCTATCAAAACCAAGTATATCAGCTAGTGAAGTGCTCATTGTTAAATCAACATCTTTATCCACTTTTAATTCACATAGCATTGTCATATTATTTCCCTGTAGAATGAGATTTGAACTATCAACATTTAATTTTCTCTTTATTTCACTTATTATACAATCAATTTCATAGGAACCTGTATCCAAATCAAACAATTTATCACCATACTTAAAAGATGAGTTGACATTTTTGATTATATTCGGTACACTATTATATGTCCATAAATTAATCAAACCAATTTCATATTCATAGCGTGTATCAAGCTCTAATACAGTGGGTAGTACTTCAATTAAACAGCTACTACTGTTTGATAATGTTATTACAACCGTTGTGTGTTACCACCACTACCACCACCTTCTCTAACACACTTCTACAACTGACTAAACACATCTGCAAGGAATAAAAGACAAGAATGACTGCATACATTACTATTTAGTTTTTGTAATATTGATCATAATTGAAATAAATTTCCACATTTGGCTGTTGTTTGAAATAGTCTATTAATTGAACAGGTGGCTGTAAATTACCAATTGGATCAAAATAATAAACTCTATGTGCATGTTTTTTATAAGCCACCCAATGTGTTCCACTGTTCATAATCGAGTCCAAGTTTATAATTGCTTTTTCACTGAAATTAATTCTTTTTGGCAGTGTATCAATCATATAAATTCCACGTAATTTAATATCTAAAATATCAGCCCAATCTTGTAGATCATAATTTGACAGTGGTCCTTTTATCTTCATGTTTTCTTCCTTGTTGTCCTTTTCTTCTTTGTTGCATTTTTCTCCTCAATCTTTTGTCTGCTTGGACTTCGGATGATTCTACCACCACCACCACCACTCAAAAGTGTATATGGTCTTAAATAAAAACCTTGACCAGGTATGTGTTTACTTAATTGTTTGATTGCTTTTTGTCGTAAATGTGCACTTCTTTGCTCTTGTAGTGATGAATTATTTTTCCAACCTAATGTTTTCTGTTTTCCTTTGCGGCCGCGGCCACCACCAAATGCAGCTTTCGCTTTAATCAAATTTGTAACTAGATATGCAGCTGCCTTTTCAGATAAACCAGTGTTTAGATTTTTGAAAACAGCCCATGCAGAGTCAGCCAAATGATGATCGGCCACTGCTCATGTCTTGTTATCACTATGCTGTGCGTACGCTATATCATGCACTTTACATGCTTCATCTAATGAATTAATTCCTTTATCCCCCTCTTTAATCTTTTATCTAACTTTGTGCCCGGGCCACAAAAGCGATAGTTGGGGGGATATGCAATTCAATTGGTAAGTTGTTGACAATTTTTTTAAGGGCGGTTGAGGCGAATCCACTAAGTTTTGATAAAATACCAGCACCTCATCGTCGTGCTCGACGATAATGCATTGATTTTCTTGCTACCATCCATTCAATAGCAATGTTGAATTAATACTAAATAGGAAATTCAGTTGACCGTCACCCACCTCAAATATATTACAAAGTTGAAATGTTGTTATTAGCAGAAAATTTGATATACTATCACCTGACGCTGGGTTTATGTTAATACAACTGTTCAATGATGTATAATTGTTGAAAAAATCACATATTACCTGTCGTTGATCATTCATATAAGCATACCACCTGTCTAGTCCATCATCAAATAATTTCGTAGTTTTATAATTTATTTTAGATTGAACACATAGTCTTATATAAGATGATATATGTGCTCTATAAACGGTTAAATTGGCAGTACTGCTGCTGCTGTCTTTTACTGTTTGATTACTGTGCAATGTACTAATTGACATACTAATAATCTACTAATACTAATAATCTACTGTACTAATAATCTACTACTACACAGTGTAAAAAGTAATATCATACTAATTGTGTATATTATGAATGTAACAATAATTATTTTCATTTCATAACCTGTCTTCATTGCTGCTGCTGCAACAGCTACTGACAAACTAAGTTTGCGTGTATTCACTGTGCGTGACTGTGGTCATTAACCTTTGACTATAAATAGACAAGTACAACAATGATTGCACATCAGTTGTTGTTACGCACACAAGGTTGCACGTTGGCAGACACGCACGCAAGGTAAGTTAACAACAATGTTCAACATATATATATATTTATTTACAAAAAATTTTTAAATTTACAAATTTTTTTAAAATTTACAAATATTTTTAAATGTAGTTAAATTGTTACAGCTCACGCTGTAACAATTTAACAACAGAGTGTCGACCTGGAACATGTTTGACTGACATGATTAAATTTAGACATGAATTATTAAATGAATGAACATTTGCACGCGTAATTGCCGCTGCAAATTTCCGCGGCAGGAAGGTTTCAATTTTGTCATCCTCATTCGCCTGTCATCCCACATTTACAACTCTAATAATTACAAAATCCTGATTATAGGAGCGCACAATTCGCACCCCTATAACAGGATATTCTAACAATTCTGAAAAATGTTTGAGTGCAATTGTGCGATGATGGGGTTGGTTGCACAACCTATCTAAAGCTGTGAAATTTAACTCTTCCTGCCGTGCAGCAGCTACGCATGCATATGGTTGATGTCTGCTGGTTGATGGTGCGGTGGCGGCGGGGGGAGGCAGCACTGCTTGGGCTGGTTGGTATGCTGGACGGGCTGGGCCTGGGCGGGCAGGGGGGAATGCTGGCTGGGGGGAGACTGGCAGTGGTGAGGGCGCCGCGAACGATGTGGCTGGAGATGATGATGATGATGATGGGATCGCCTGACCTTGTTGATGATTGAATGCATCCTCACTGATATAAAGTAAAATTGAATCATCATCATCAAATAGGTCAGGTGAAGCTGTCGAAGTAATTGAGTGCAACTCTTGCTCCAGCATCGCCATCGCGCCATCCTCAGTTCATTCTTCTTGAGCCAACTGAAAAACAAACAAAACACATAATAATAATATTTTATTATTTTTCTTTTTCAGTTGCTGACTAAAAATGTTGCCGCAAGCAAAAAAGCGTTGTATTCATTGTATGGATGATGATGATGATACAGATGAGAAAAAAGTGGTGAATTACTTTAAAGAAATAGATAGGCTTGACTCATTTTTTGATGGTAATAAAATGATTTGGCCACACCAGTATCCTAAACCCAATCATCTAGCAGAAGCAGGTTTCTATTTTTTAAAAGTGAACCACAGAACAAAATGTGTATTTTGAAATGTAGTTTTGGAAAATTGGGAAGACACTGATTATGTTATTTTTGAGCACAAAAAATGGTCACCCAAATGCGGTTTCATAAATAATTTTCTTGTCGGCAATATTAGAACAACAACTTTTCAGAAAAAACCAGATTATGATGTGCAATATGAATGTGAAAATTCATTTATGAAAATAGATTGTTTGCCGAAAAATTTCAAACAGCTTGCAACTGACGGTTTTTACTATGGAATTGATTTTTCAAATTTGAATGGATTTGGTCTTATTTGCAGTGCATGTCATATGTGGGCAGACATATCGATCAATCAATACCAATTGTTTAATCTTCATATACAATCATTGCCAAATTGTGAATTTGTGAAAAAAAGAACAATGAGTAAAGAAGAAGAAGAAGAGGAAGAAGAAGAAGAAGAAGAAGAAGAAGAAGAAGAAGAAGAAGAAGAAGAAGAAGAAGAAGAAGAAGAAGAAGAAGAAGAAGAAGAAGAAGAAGAAGAAGAAGAAGAAGAAGAAGAAGAAGAAGAAGAAGAAGAAGAATGTTAACAGCAGCAACAAAGTGTTTTAGTATTTATATAACAGTAGAGTTTAGTTTGTAGAAGAAGACTATTGACAGTGCTAGCAAAGAAAACTATTTTATGTGTAGAAGAAGACTGATTAGTTTGCTTAACAATATCAAACAAAACTTGTATGGAACTTACATTGATTTCAGCGGCGCCAGTGCTGATTGGTGCAGGAGTGTTTGTTGAAGTTTCACGATTCATAGCTGCTGCTGCTGCTGCTGCTGAACTGATACTGATAGAAGGGTAGCAGATTTTCGCGATTATATATTATCCACTTGATGAATATAGAAGGCAAGAATAACAAAAAAGTATATCTGTTTGATGCATATGTTGTATGCAAAATTTTAGTACAGATGCTTTATCAGCTTGAGGAAAAATAACGGCTAAGTTGTTTGCACCTTGCAAATTTTGTTGCAAAGAACTGTAACGGAATCAACATCTGTCAAAGTAACAGCTGTGAGAAAGTTATTGTGCATATTATAATTGCAATCAATATGTTGTGTGTTTGAGTAGTGGCAATATAAAAGCGTTGTCTGCCATGCTTTTGCTTGCATTTGTTTGATGTGACTCAATTACATTTGTTGCAAAAATCATTGTGTGTGTGTGTGTGTGTGTGTGTGTGTGTGTGTGTGTGTGTGTGTGTGTGTGTGTGTGTGTGCTAATGGATTCACAGCAATCGCCAGAAACAGCAGCAGCAGCTGCTGCAGCAGCATCAACCTTCACGTAAGTAAAAAATATTTTATCTAATTATCGATTGTTTTTACAAACTGAAAATATTTGTGAAAAAGCAGCAAGCAATTACATTGACATGCTTAAAGTTATATTGTGAAGATTATATTGCCTTGCTCTAAACCATAAATATTTGTGCAAGTAAATTTTATCTGTTCATTCAGTATGATTGCAAATGTATACATTTACACACACACACACACACACATTTCATTCTATTTGTTTGTTGTTTCCAGACTGGAGGAGGAGGAGGAGGTGTTGGTGGAGGAGATAATGGACTATGAAGGCGATGAGACGGCTGACTGCACTTCACCGCCAGCAAAACTTTTTTGCCCAACACCAAAACCAATTCATGGTCGATTAGACCAGAGGCGTTGGTATCAAAAACATGGTGTTGGAACAGGACGACGAATCTTCACGCCAGCTGAGGAGGGGGTGCAGTTACAGAAACCATTGACCAGTAGTTGGTCTAGTGAGCAGGGACTGGATGCACCTGCAATTTTGTGCAGCAACACGTGTGCTGCAAAGGACGAAGCCAGCGACAACGAAAACAGCGATAAAGTAAACATCGATCCACAAACAACTTTCAAGCGGTGAGAAATTTCTTATTATTACTACTACTACTATTTCAAGTAATAAATGGATTATACAATTGAAAGAATAACCAGCATGAATTCGAGCGCAATACGATATAGTCTTTTATTTAGAAAAATATTTATTGATGTTGTTCAAACATTACTGCAAATTTTGAAACCTAAACTAATTGAACTAATTGTTGAAGAAAGTGAACATTTTGACGGAAATATTGAATGGTATTTTGTAACAAATGTTTTATTGAAAAAATTAAATGTGATAACAATCAACAGGAAATTATTGAAACTACAACAAATGCATGATTCTATAGTTTTACATCTGTGTCAGTTAATGTTGATGAACATTTAGATGAGTTGCAAGATCAGTTTATTAGAGGTGTAGAAAAAATAGAATCGACACTTGACAAATTTCTAAGATACGTTAGTGGATGGAATGTTGTTAGAATTATTTCCCTTGATTAAAATATTATTCATTATAATCCTTTAACTGGCGGAAATAGCACATATATTGAAATACCTGCTTTTATAAAAGCAAAAAAAGCCATTATAAATGTACAGAACAGAAACGATAGCAAATGTTTTCTATGGAGCGTACTTAGCTATTTTCATTTTAGACGTAGCAGTATGACTGTTGATTATCTTAAACAATTTGAAAACACACTAAATTTGACCGGTATGAAGTTTCCTATCACAGTGCATGACATTGAAAAATTTGAATTACAAAATGTGAACATATCAATCACAGTGATTGCCTATGATTCAAGTAACAATAAGTTTTTCCCATACCTTTGTTCAATTTATAGACAACGCTAACACAAAATAAATCTTTTACTCTTGTCAAATGATACAACACCGAAAAAATGGCACTATGTTCTGATAAACACACATCAAGGGTATAATGGTATAAAGGGTATAAGTGGTCACGACTACTGAGCCACCACTTGTCATCACATAATGGACAAGTGTTTATTTGCCCATTTTGTTTCAATAAATTCACAACTAATAGACAAGCAAATTGTGACGGAAAAGCAAATTTGGACAAGCACATGGATTTGTGCTCAACATTTGCTATACAAAAAACAATACTGCCTAAACAGGGTGAAATTTTGAAGTTTAGCAATTATTTGTACACTTTGAAAAATAAATACATTGCATTTGCTGATTTTGAAAGTTTTATTGTACCAACAAATAATGATGATGTAAATGATGTTGAAGATGCTGATTTGCTTGGAACTGATATAAGAAATAGCTTTACAAGGAAAACACAAAAACACGTTGCTTGCAGTTACTCATTTATTATTTTAGATGAATTAGGTGAAATATTTTATGGTCCACGCGTCTATAGAGCTACAAGTGTTGGTGAGAAAATTGTTGAAAAATTTCTAGATGAAATCATAGCCATAGGTCGAAATTGTTCTTTTGATATGCAATGCGAAGTGCCAATGATTGAACTAAATGAACAACAATTATTTGATTTTAACAATAGTAAAAACTGTTTTTTGTGCAATGATGAATTTAAAGACAACGATATATGATGCAGACATCATTCGCATATGACTGGCTTGTATCTTGGTGCAACGCACAAGACTTGTAATTTAAATGCAAAAGCACCGTCATTCTTAAACTGTTTATTTCATAATTTTCGCGGATATGACAGTCATTTTATTGTAAAGGCTTTAGCAGGACAAAAGGAAAAAATTCATTGTATTGCAAACTCATCAGAAAAATTCCTCACAATTACAGTAGATCGGGTAGGATTTCTTGATAGCTATCAATTTTTGTGCTCAAGTCTACAGACACTTGTTGCCAATCTTGCAAGTGATAGAGAAAACATTGAAACAAATTTCAAAGTAATGTGTAGCATATTCGACAAAAAAATCCAACAACAATTGTTATTACGCAAGGGTGTCTACCCCTATGAATATATAACAGATGCAGACAAATTTGATGAACAGCAACTACCGCCGATTGAGGCATTTTACAGTTGTTTTAATAATACAGCATTACAAGTAAGCGATTACAACCATGCACAAAAAGTATGGCACAATTTTGACATTGAAATGATAGGTGATTATCATGATCTCTACCTTCTCACCGATTGTTTATTGCTGGCAGATATTTTTCAAAATTTTAGGAATGTATTTTTTTTGATTTACAAGCTTGACGTTTCCCACTTTGTTTCATTACCGCATTTTTCGTTGAATGCAATGTTATTTTTGTCAAAAGTACACTTGGAATTAATCAGCAATGCTGATATGAACCTGCTCATAGAAACTGGTTTACGTGGCGGCTTGTCAGTCATTCCCCACCATCACGCAGTCACTAACAATAAATTTATGGGTTGTAATTATAATCCAGCTATTGAATCTAGTTTTTTGTTGTATCTTGATTGTACAAGCTTATACACTTATTCAATGATTGCATACAAACTACCACAATCAAATTTTAGATTTTTATCACAAGATGAAATTACAGTTTTAGGCAATTTTACAACTATTGATGATGAAGCAGACATTGGCTATATAATCAAAGCAGACCTGTTGTATCCTGTTAATTTACATGATTTACATAATGACTTTCCACTTGCACCGTTAAAAGATCAGCCACCTCACAGCCTGTTCTCATCATATCAAACAGAAGACAATGTTGTTGTTGTGCACAGAGAAGCGGCGGCATCGTCATCACAAGTGACAGACGCGCACGCTAGTGCATCAACAAGATTGTTAGCAACCCTTCATAATCGTAATCGTTATGTTCTTCACTATGGAAATTTGAAACTTTATTTAAGCTTAGGCATGAAATTGACTGCTGTACATAGAATAATCGCTTTTCAACAGTCATACTGGCTTAAACCGTTTATTGATTTGAATGCACAACTTAGGAAGGAGGCTAAAAATTCATTTGAATGTCAGCTCTTTAAATTTTTGAGTAATTCACTGTATGGCAAGATGCTTGAAAGTTCTAGGAAACGAATAGATTTTAAGCTAATTACATGTCAGAAATCATTGGAAAGATTGATTGCAAAACCAATTTGTAAACGATGGATTGTGTTTGACAAAGACATTGTTGGTGTACAAATGTGTAAAACAGAAATAAAATTAGATTGTCCAATTTATGCTGATTTTTCTATTCTTGATTTGAGTAAATTTACAATGCACTACAACATTTTCTTGAAAATGTTTGATCCAAGCTGTGTTAAATTATGCATGAGCAATACAGACTCATTGCTATATCATATCAAATCAGACGATATCTATGCAGTTATCAAACAAAATCTCCAACATTTTGATACAAGTGCTTACCCCACCACTCATTGTTGTTATAGCCAATTAAATTGTGGTGTACCTGGTACATTTAAAGATGAACTTCCTAATTTTCAAATAACTGCTTTTTTGGGTTTACAGGCGAAACTTTACAGTTTTTGATATATTCTAAGCAGCAGCAGCATAAATAGTAGTAGTAGTAAGGATTTAGAAAGTAGTTGTAGTAAGGATTTAGCAAGTAGTTCTTCTAAGATAATGAGTAAACATACAGCTAAGGGTGTAGCAAGAACGGTTATAGATAATAAACTGAGGTTTGATATGTATATGAAATGTCTGACAGATAGATCAATACAGCAATCAAAGCAGCAGCTGCTGTTGTGCGTAGAGAAAGTGGTTATCACAAGCAACAAGTGGTCAGTGTTGTGTGACCAAGAAGAAGAAGAAGAAGAAGGATTGCTGTTGGCAGGTGAGCTGAACTCTAGCAAAACACATGCACGCATGCACACGATGTGCAGTAGTAGAAGAAACTAAACCAATTTATGATGACGGATTTGCAACAGAAAATTGCACAAGAATTACATCGGCCAGCAAGAAGGAAATTTAACATATGTAATTATATACTAAAAGGAATAAAAGACCTCATTCAAATTGATTTAATAGAGATGCCAGAATTTGCAAAAGCAAACAATGGTTATCGTTATGTGTTAATTGCTATTAATTATTTTTCACGTTATGCTTTTGCTGAACCATTAAAAACTAAAACAGGGAAAGAAGTTGTACAAAAATTAGCATGAATATTACAGTTAAATGAAGGTATAAAAAATGTACAAAGATTTAGGTAGTGAATTTTACAATAAAGATGTTAAACAACTATTCGATAGATTACACATTAATCATTACAGTGTATTTTCTGAAATTAAGGCAGCTTTTGTAGAAAGATTGAATAGAACATTGAAAACAATTTTGTATAAACGACTAACTGCTAGTGGCACACAAAAATGGTTGAACATTTTGCTAGACATTGTACATCAATATAATAACACTATTCATTCTTCAATTGGCATGACACCGGCCAGTGTTACACGACGTCATGAAAAACAGTTGATCATGTTACAATTGAGGGAGAATAAAAAGCAATCATGTACAGTTTATTGTGCAAAGTTTGCATTAGGTGACGTAGTGCGAATAAGTAAGTTTCGTCAGGTTTTTGATAAAAGTTTTAGATTAAATTGGTTGCCAGAACTGTTTATAATACATTGTTCTGAACAAAGCTCAGGCTAGAGCTACTAGTGGACTGTAATTTACTATTCAATTTATCAAATACTAACAAGGAACAAAATTTGGTCTTCAATTTGAGCCAGGTTATTGGTACAGTCAAACTCTGCATTAATGAACAATAAAAAGAGCAAAAACTCACCAGATTTAATCCAATTTTGTCTACTTGCCCTTCGAAGCCTTTATTAGGTGTTTTGGTCAGATTTGAGGTGGGAAGAAATCTGGGAAAAAGATAGGTTTTTGCTTCCAGGCTGTTTTTTCACATTCAACTTGCAGGCTGGTTCTGTACTATGTTTGAACGAAGCTCAAACTGATTCTTTATAAATTCAAAACTGATGCAAATTAATTCAATTTAACACTATTTACGCTGTTATATTTATAATTCACTCACACGACACTTAAACAATCAATTACTAGAAATTTCCGATGGAAATTACATGACAAAATACAAATTTGTTCTTGCACAAGACGACGGGCTGATAAATCAAGAACAAGAACTGGTCGACTAGAAAAGATGGCAAGGCAAACAGCTGGACGATCGACACTAGCGCACAAGCCTGCTACGGGCAGAACTGTAGTCTGGGATTGGCGCTACAATTTGAATGCTCTGGCCGAAACATACATGCTGTTTATCCTACACAACTGCCAACCTATGTAATATGCGATCTTAACAATGAAATCATACAAGGATGATTCTATAGTGAACAATTGATGAAAACGAAATTATCACCGTCTGAACAAAATACATATTTGGTTGAACGAATGATACGAAAATCTAAGAATAAATGTCTTGTTAAATGGTTAGGTTTTGATAAGCCAAGCTGGGTATATAAGACAGATATTATTACTCCAACTGTACAGAAACTATGTGCAAAAAAATAGCAAACACTAGCAGTTATCATCAATAATATTGTTTTAGATATGATAGAAACATAATGACAGAAGCAGCACCACTGTTGTGTTTTTTGCTGAATGGTAACGATTTGTCTCGTGTTATTACAAGAATTATAGATCTATTGTGTACACTAAAAGCAATGTGTGTAACACATGCTGATATCAAAAAATGTTTTTAGTAAACTTATTTGAAAAAATCACACAAGCAAGTGAATGTGTTGATGATGATAAGTTTCATTAAGTATATGCTCCCATAACAATGTATTTTTGAAAGAAGCAAATCAAAATGAATTTGATGTGGTTGATACTTGTATTTGTGCTCAATTTTCTATGTCACTGAACATACTTTACTCACAGATTAAATCAACAAAGTTCAATTTAGATGATGATGAAGAAAACATATTCATTTATATTTTAGACAATTGTATGTCAAAGGCAAATCTCGATTAGTGTGTGAAATTTGTTGTAATAATTATTATTGGCTGAAATACTGTCAATATTTGTATTCTTTTGCAAGTAGAAGATGAAATTCGTTGTAATAATAATTATTAGCTGAAACACTGTCAATATTTGTATTCTTTTGCAAGTAGAAGATGAAATAATTCTTAGCTGGTACGTGACAGATATTGTCAATTATTATCTTGTGTTAATAAAAGCTGTGTGTGTACATCTGATCATTGTGTCTATGTTTTCTTCATCCACAAACCATTTGTAGTACGTAGCAGCAGTAACCTAACCAGTATAGTTGTTGTGCAGATGCGCATGTGTAAGCAGCAAGAGTTGATAAAAATAGTAGTTATTATGTTGGCAGCGGCGGTGCCGCCAGCAGAAGCAGCAGCAGCATCAATAGCAATAGTTAACTTTGATAATCTTATTGTAGATTCAAAACAAGCAGACAAAGCTTGTCTAGATAGAAAAAAGCATGGAGAATTTTTACCAAGTTCAGACAGAATTCTAATTTGTGGTGCATCAAATTGTGGAAAGACAAATGTACTGCTGAATTTGATATTTGATAAGAATGGATTAAAATTCGAAAACTTATACTTGTTCAGTAAGTCATTGTATCAGGAGAAGTATAAGTTATTGGATATTGTTTTTTCAAAACTCAAGTGTGTGAAATATTATAAATCTGACAACATTGAAAGTATACCACAACCGAATGATGTTGACAATCATTCACTGTTAATATTTGACGATTTGAATGTTACACGTGTCCCGCAAATACATAACTTTTTCACAATGGGCAGACACAAAAACATAGATTGTGTGTATTTGATTCAAAGCTATGGTGCAATTTCAAAACATCATATTAGAGACAATGCAAATATGCTTATTATATTTAAAATGGATATGCAAAATTTAAAATTACATAAGTATATTGATCCAAGCTTGTATAGCAGCAGTACCAACTAACATGTGTCAATTCTCATCATTTGTTGTTGAGTCAGTGTAGATGAAAGAGCTATTCTCTACTAGCAATATGTGTGAATTTAAATCAAAGAGAAAAAAATACAAACAAAATAGCCGATGAGGACAAGAACATGCATGCCGACAACGTCATCATCATCATCATCGTCAGTCTAGTAAAGTGATTGACAGGATAAAAGGTTTGCATGAATCAATTATTCATAAGCATAAATTGTTAACTAGTATGATTAGGGAAAATGATACAATTAGACAAAAATCATTTTAACCAATTGTCAATCCACTAAAAGAATTGAAAGATACACTTGTATGACAACATCAGCAGCAGCAGCAGCAGATGGCTGACACTAGAAGCAGACTTGAAGAAGAATCAGAGGAGGAGGAGGAGGAGGAGGATGAGGAGGAGGAGGAGGAGGAGGAGGAGGAGGAGGAAAAAGGTTAAATGGAGGATGAGGGGGAAGGATTGAATAGATCTAATGTGGGTGATATCTTGAATAAGACAACAATACAAAATGATTTCATTGATGAGTATATACACGAATTTCATAAGGAAAAACCAAATAATTGTATATCTTATGGTATATGTTATGACAGTAATGATAATGAATACTTTATGGGTACAAAGGGAATTATTATTGACAATGCTAATTTAATTATCAACAATAATAATAAATATTGTTCAACAGTTGGTTTGTGTGAACTTCTGTTTGAAAAACAGCCTGACATGAAAATGTACACCAAACGTGATTTGATAAAATATTGAAATATACTACAGCTAACATCTGCTCATTTAGATCGTCGTGGATATGTTAAAAGAAATAAAGGCTACAAATCACAAATTATTCAATCTTTATTCCCATCAGCAAGTGGGAAAACAAAGAAAAGATTGAGGAAGAACATTGCTGGTGATGCGGCGGCGGCTACTGCTGTTATTGGTGTGGGTTTTATAAGAAATGAATCTACTAGTCGACAATATGTCTATTGGGATGATCCAAATGAACTGATTGACAGATTAAATATTCTAATTTCATCACAGCAGGCAGGAAATAGATCACATATTGTTGAAATAGCTTCAATTATTGAAGAACTCAAAGAAAGTGGTATTATATTAGGTGGTGGCAGCAGCAGCAGTTAGTATGTGTTCAACCTTGACAGAGATGGCAAGATAGTAACTATAGATATTATATTGTTATGCAGCTACATAAATTGGCGGAGCTTTGGACATATCAATGTCCATTCTTCGGAAAAATATTAAAAATATCCTCCCCACCAACTCTCTACCAAAACGTTAATTTAATTAATTAAACTAAGGATTCATTTATTAATGGAAATATTGTAAAAGTTTTAATTAATATAAATATTTAAGAGAAAAAAACAGAAAATTGATAGAGTAAAATAATTATAAAGGTAGATAAGATCAAATTATTGATTAATAAAATGAAGTAGGCTGGAAGTAGATAAGGGTAATCAACATTAAGTAATATACAGCAGTAGCAGTGGATAATTAAAATAACATGAGTTTATATAATATATATACAATTCATTCTATAACAGGTTTAAAGGTTTGTATTTGTGGGATTGGTGGGAGATGGTTGTCATGTGAACGTTCTAGGGCCAGACAGTTTCAGTCATTTGTTCCAAAAGATGTTTTTTAAAGTCAGGATGATACATTTTTCGCTCGGCTCTCGATAGACCTGATAGAAACAGGAAGTGCATTCCATGCACGACAGGCACTGACTAAGAAGGATTTTGTGAAAATAGTAGTTCGATGATTGGGTATCCTTAAAGTACTTTCTCCGGTTCTAGTATGTGAAGCATCTATCCTCCTACCTTCAGAGACAAATTTGGAATCATCTTCAAGATAGTTTGGATTACCATATTTCAAGATATCTCTAACAAGCTTGACTATTCGAAAAAGCCTTTGATTGGGAAGCTTTAATGTTGAACTAGCAATGTGGGCTGGGGTGATATGATCATGGAATTGGAGAGAGTAGACGAAACGTAGACAATAATTTTGGCACCGTTGTAGTTTATCATTCAGAGTGACTTGCATATCGTTAAGAACAGAATTACAATACATTAAATGTGGGAAGATGAGATTGAACCAATAGACTAATAATTTAATGTTTCTAGGGAGAATATCGTGCATTTTCTTGAATGCATGCATGGCTGAGAATACCTTTTTACAAGTTTTGTTCACTTGTTCTGACCGGTCAAGAGTATTATTCATATTGATGCCTAAATTTTTAACTGAGCTACAGTAAGAAATGTCATTACCATCTACACTAATTTTGTGAATCGATTCAAGGTCAATATTGTTTATAAGACGAGAATATCCAATTATAATGGGTTGTGTTTTGATGGGATTAAGCTTGAGGCCATTTTTCTTTGTCCATTCCACTATCGAATTGATATCCTGATTCATTATTCCAACTGTTTCATTAATTTTTGTTATGGGACAGCTTAAATAGATTTGAAGGTCGTCTGCATAAGTATGGAAACTGGAGAATTTGATAATGGAAGGAAGGTCATTACCATACAAAGTGAAGAGGAGAGGGCCTAACATTGAACCTTGTGGTACTCCATGCATAACGTTTTTCCAAGTAGACTTTTTGTCACCGACAGATACACATTGTTTCCTACCTAATAGATAGGAGTAGTGTAGATTTGAGAGTTCTGCACAAGACCAATAGGTGACGAGGGGTGTGGCCTAAAACCCCACCCCCTCAAAGTCCTAGTGTCGGCCATTTTGGCCACGCCCCCAACCAATGGGAAGCGAGGGGGCGTGGCCAAAATGGCAGATTTCCCCACCACACCCCCTCCACCCTCCAGCCCTAGTGTCGGCCATTTTTCCCCCCACCAAAGTCCCTCCCCCAACCAATAGGAAGCAAGGGGGCGTGTCCAAAATGGCTGATTTCCACGTGTCGGCCATTTTGTCCCCCACCAGGTACAAAATGATGGCCCCCCTGCCCATGAGTCAGGCCTCCCACCAATAGGAAGGCACCCCCCACCCCCACCAATAGGAAGGCACCAATAGACCCCCCACCAATAGGAAGGCTTGATCCCCTTCTTTGTTGACCAGGTGCACCTGTCACGCCCCATCAATAGGAAGGCTTGTCCCCCTTCTTTGTTGACCAGCAGGTGCACCTGTCACGCCCCCCACCAATAGGAAGGCTTGTCCCCCTTCTTTGTTGACCAGCAGCAGGTGCACAACCTGCTTGGGCCAGCAGCAGCAGGCTTGCCAACCCAACATTCATATATATTAAATCTCAGATATCACAGATATTTAAAATCTCAGATATCTCAGATATTTAAAATCTCAGATATCTCAGATATTTCAGATAGAAATTTTTGCAATTTCAACTGGGCAAAACTCACAACTACTACTACTAGCTTGCTTTTTTTTATTATTTAAATCACTACTACTAGTCATCTACTTCCCAGTCATATTTCTTTCTTTTTGTATCATTTGCTGCTGGTGGTCTCCTTCCACTGAACATTCTTTTCAGAAACAACTCTTGTACTTGATCAGAATCCAAATTATGCTGTCTAGCTTCACTCATGTCAAAGATGAACCTCTTTTTGACATATTGTGCAATCAAATAGTATGAAAAGTTGAACAACTGTTCATGTAAATAATTCTGAAAATCCTCACCCTTCATAATCATCTGCATAATGTCAACTTTTAATTTGTCACCTAGTGCTAAATTTTTACCATCAAGTTGCTTATGCATGTCTACAAACATGGCATTAATTGCAGTTTTTATTTTGAGTACCTTCTGATTAAACTCTTGCTTCTTAATAAATTTTCAGTTTGTGTGAGTAGACTCTCTTTTAAATCTGTCAATTTCCTATCTAGCAAATCTGTATCAACATGTTTCAAACTATTATTCTTACTTTGTTGTTCACATAATGATTTCAATTCATCTGATTTTTGATCAAACAATGACCTACTAACATACTCTACCTCAATTTCATCACTAATTGATTTTGATAGGGTTTTCAATTGTAAATCAAAATTCTGTTTTTGCTGTGCTATTTCCTTCAATATATCAGATATTGTATGTAATTTACTTTCAAACACGTTCTTTGTAATTAAATCAGCCTGTAGTTTTTGGAATATATTAGTTGATATTGCAAGTAATTTGCTGTCTAGATATTTTCTATTTACTAATGATGATGAATCATACTGCAGTTTATTGAATATATTTGTTGAAATTTCCTGTAATTTACTGTCCGAGTATTGTCTGTTAACCAGCAGTGATGGATCAGACTGCAGTTTATTGAATATATTTGTTGAAATTTCCTGTAATTTACTGTCCAAGTATTGACTGTTTACCAGCAGTGATGGGTCAGTCTGCAGTTTATTGAATATATTCGTTGAAATTTCCTGTAATTTATTGTCCAAGTATTGTCTGTTAACCAACAATGGATCTGACTGTAATTTAGTAAATATATTTGATGATATTTCAAGTAGTTTACTGTCTAAATATTCTCTACTTGCTGCCACTAACGATGTTGATTCACAACCACTGTTTACTGCTGCTGCTGCTGCTGCTGCTGTATGATTACTATTAAACACATGATGTGTTCGACCAAAGCAATCTATTGTACTACTACTCACAGTACTACTTGCCATCTCTGTCAAGTGTTGAACAGATACTAACTGCTGCTGCTGCCACCACCTAATATAATACCACTTTCTTTGAGTTCTTCAATAATTGAAGCTATTTCAACAATATGAGATCTATTTCCTGCCTGCTGTGATGAAATTAGAATATTTAATCTGTCAATCAGTTCATTTGGATCATCCGAATAGACATATTGTCGACTAGTAGATTCATTTCTTATAAAACCCACACCAATAACAGCAGTAGCCGCCACACATCACCAGCAATGTTCTTCCTCAATCTTTTCTTTGTCTTCCCACTTACTGATGGGGAAAAGTGCCAACCAATTTTTTTAGATGGGGCAAAGTTCCTGGAATTTTTACAGATATAGGACTTGCTCCAGTTCATAGAGCTTATCAATGACTATTTCAGGTATGAATTTGATCAAAATCGTTGGAGCTGTTTTCGAGAAAATCGCGAAAAAACCCTCTTTTTGGCAACATTTTCGCTGGCAACATTTTCTTGGATTGAATTTGATCGAAATTGTTTGTGTCAGATCCTTATAGTTTAAGGACCTTACGTTCCAAATTTCAAGTCATTCCGTTAACTGGGAGATGAAATATCGTGTAAACAGACGCACATACACTCATACACACACACACACACACACACACACACACACACACACACACCACACACACACACACACACACACACACACACACACACACACATACACAAAAACCACTTTTTCGGACTCAGGGGACCTTGAAACGTATAGAAACTTACAAATTGTGGTACCTTAATTTTTTTCGGAAAGCAATACTTTCCTTACGGTACCTATGGTAATAGGGCAGGAAAGTAAAAACTAGATAGGCTAGGTTTGAGCAGCAGTTGGATCTGTTGGATCTGTCAGATGATTTTAAATTGAGTTTGTATATTATTTTCTTTGTTGGTTTAGAATCGTCTGTAGCTCAAATCTAGTTTATTTTGTTTTGGTGAAGTTGGGTCTAAATGAATAGATGGGTAGCCGTCTAGTTGTCACCCCGACTACTTGTCACCTACAGAGCACCAGTTGGTACCACCCTCGCGTCGTAGGGAGGACGGATCAACCAATTTTTGTTACTGGTTATGATGTAGAATTGAATTCTAAGCACTTTTGGTTCAGTAACATTTTCCCGTCAAATGCACGGTTCGGGAGATATTAACCGTCTTAGCAGTCTTTGCTATTTTTAGGATAGATTTTTTCGAGTTGGTTGAAAACAGAAAAAAATGAATGAGCCCTTTTGATGACTGAATCAGATTTAGAACACAATTATTCTAAACACATTTTGTTCAGTTATATTTTCAAAATATATATGAGTTAAATTGTTGTTTCATTTAATTGTGTAAATAAGGCTCTTTATGGATCTCTGTGAGCCTTTGTATGTAAAGAAAATGAATAAATTTCCCCGTCAGATGCACCGTTTACGAGTAAATTGAGCCTAATGCTAGGACAGTCAAATTTTCATTCATTAATGATACGGCAGATGGAGCTATCAGTCTGGTTATCAACTGAGGTATTACATGAAGTCTGGTAATTAATATGAGGATAAATAATTATTTATGCACACTTGCGCTCAGATTGCAATCAGACCATAAGAAGGCCAATGAGAATCTTCAAGTCTTGTGTCTGTGTCTTCTACACTCACAGACACTGTTTAAACAAATTTTATGAGTATGATTATTAAGAAGAGTAGCGTGTTGCCATATCTATCACTGCAAATATTAAAAGAAAGAAATTATTTCTCGAATTAAGAAAGAAATATTTTGAGGCTCTTTCAACATCCAGTCTGTTTGTTTCTATACTTATTCTTGATTGCACCATGGTTGGAAAGGCTCACTCACAAAGACATGATGTTGAAAATACAAATATAGGAATCTTAATGCCTTTCCATATAGAACTTGATAGTTTGGCTTCATTTTCCAACTTCCAAATGAAGAGCCAGCCGGAATGGTGATTTCTTGTGGAGTGGACTCGAGGGGATAGGTTGTCATGACCGTAGATGACTACTTGTACCCTCGTAAAAATATGCCATTGCCGTCAAGTTGTCCCCCCGACTACTTGACACCTACTGGACCGGAGGTGTCAACTAGTCCCGACCGTAAACGACAACTTGACACCTCGCACCCTTACGACAGGGTGTCCCCCCGACTAGTTGTCACCTCCTTGGAAAGGATACAACTAGACGGGTATGGCTCACGTCTACTTGTCCCCTAAAAACCGGTTTTAGAAGGGGACAAGTAGTCGGGGTGGACAATTTGAACAGTATTAACATTTGTTATTTATGTTTCATTTACATTGGACTTTCAGCTTTCTATTTTCCTGAAATTTAACTTTGTAGAACGGTAAATAAATTTTCTATGAAAGTTCAAAGTGTGTATACATTTTTTTTAAGCACCCAGTATATTTAGTTCTGACTCATCAATATATTTTTTGAACACATAAGAGAAGTCCAGAACCAATTTTATTATTTTCCCTGTGCTAAATACAGCGTGCGCCAAAAACCTCGTATTTTCGGTTTACTTTCCAGTTCTCAGCTATTTGGTTTCCACCAAATCCAGTCATAGGACAGAAAAATTTACTCTCGCTATTTTTTAGATGATAAAAATTCGTATAAACTGGAATCATTGAAGCACTCTATTTTCAATGAGTACCGAGTCACAATTTTTCAAAAATGAGTAAAATGCTGACTAAAAAAATATTTCTATGAATTTCAGTTAATAAACAATAATATCTTCCGATTATCATCATTAAAAAGTATAATTAAGAAACTCTCTGTAGTCCAGTCAAGGAAAACAATTTTTGACCCCGCAGTTTTGTTCTGTTTTTCTAAATGTGAGAGTGCAGGGAAGGAGAACTGTAGGACGACCGAGGTACTCATATGAGGACAGAATTGAGGAGATTGGAAGAAGGAGAGGGAAGACTGTTCCGAAGATGAGAAGGATGGCAATGGACAGACGGGCGATGAAAGAACATCACACTACCCCAACACTGTAAAGGCATATAGTGGGGAGAGACAAAAAAGAAGAAAAGAAAAAGAAGAAGAAGTTCTGTTCAGGGTAGTAGGAGGGAGGTAAATCAAAAGAATTATATTTTGTATTTTTGGCTTCATAATTTTCTGAAAAAAACTTAATTAATTCAAAGTGCAGTGATATTTGAGTGCGATATTTGACTATAATTTGACGTTTTAATCATTCTGAATTCAAAATTTCTAGCTCATATATATTTTTCCACTGTAAGAACACAACATATTTTTCCGGACATGTTATTATTCATCAAAATTTGGGAACAGAATAGTTTTGGGCTATGCCTGTTGTTCTTTCCCGATCATCTATATATATATATATATATATATATATATATATATATATATATATATATATATATTTGTAGCACTTAACAGAAAACATTTTAAAGTTTTATAATATAGATATAAACAGGATACACACGACACGGATAGATTAAGAACACTTAAAAACTTACATTTAAATGAGAATTTTCGGGGAGCTGGCCCCCTTTGTCAATCAACCAGCTCACCACTTCACTTCCTGGTTGATTGACAAAGGGGGCCCAGCTCCCCAAAAATTCTCGTTTAAATGTAAGTTTTTAAGTGTTTTTAATCTATCCGTGTCGTGTGTATCCTGTTTATATTTATATTATATATATATATACTTTCAAAAATTCGCGGATGGATGAATATGGTTAATTATCAACCTGGTGCATCCCATAAGCAGTTTGTAATGCTACACTGACTCCTTCCTGTGCTTCGAAATTCTTCCTCGTGGTCGAAGGGAGTACCTCCTCTCTTCCATGTGATCGGCCTAGCGCTGCTGAGTGAAAGGAGTTCCCGGAGAAGTGTCTGGCTTTTGTGATGTGTTTGTTGTGTTCAGAATGATTTTCCAAAGAGAAGAGATATTAGTACTGTCCTCCCTTTTGTTAAGGCTAACTTGTTTCTCTATTTCCAGAGCCTCTCGTACAATCCTAACCCGAAAATCTTGAATATTGGCTATTTGTTTAGAATTATTAAAGTTTATTTTGTGCCGTGAGTTCTTTTCGTGGTTGTAAAGAGCTGAGGTTTATTGTTTATTTTTTATGCTCAGTTTGTGTTCCTCTATCCTGGCTGAAATTCTTCTATTTGTTTGACCGTTTGACCTACATACATCTTGTCACAATTCAGGCAAGGGATGCTGTAAACGCCTTGATTTTCCAGCTCTAATATCCGAACAAGCTTCTTTAGGAATTTCGAAGTAGTTTGGAAAGGTTTGTAGACAGGTTAGATTTGATGTTTTTTCAGTATTCTCCCGATAATAAGTTTGGGAGTTGGGGCAAAAGAGAGACCCCGCTTGTTATTAATTTTCTCTGTTGATGTTGAAACAACAACAATATATTGATTGGATTTTTCTTCACACATTGAATGTCTCTAAAATCAATAACACTCTCATTACGGTACTAATTTTTCATAGCATTAGTCCAGTCACTATATACATTGGTACATGCAATTTATATTGTAGTTCTGATTTTTAATATATTATTTGGGTACATAAGAGAAGTCCAGAACCAATTTCTTCATGCAAAATTTCTTTTTGCTAGATACAGAGTGGCCCAAAAACCTCGTATTTTCGGCTCATTTTCCAGCTATTTCTGCCAAATCTCGTAATCGGACAGAACATTTTTTTCTTGCCTTTTTTTAGATTATAAATTTCTGAATAAAATGAGATTATTCGGTACTCTCTATCTCCAATGAGTACTGAGCTATGATTTTTCAAAAATGAGTGAAATTTGAAGAAAAAAATAAATTTTGATGAATTTTAGTTTTTGATCAACAATATCTTCCGATTGTTACCATTAATTTAGATGTATAATTCAAAATCTCTCTGGATGTATTTTTGTGCTTTACAATCTGAAATCAGGTAGAGCGCTCTATCTCATATAGATTTCCAGGTACACCTGACCACAATGCTCCTTGTATTGTGAAAAACACCTAATTTTCAGCTTCAACCATCATCACCAACTACATTGTCCTCACATTGATATTTCGCACAATGACATAATTTCATGAGATTATGTTCTATGAGAATCACCCGTTAGATACACTTCATTTCAGTATTTCCTAGAGGCGCGTTTAAGGACACATCAAGGATAAAAATTTCAAACACTTTTGATACAATGCTCTGATTTCATCGTACTACACGCGGTTCAAAATCATGCATTATAAGTCAAATTCGGTCGAAAATTGAAAAATTTATTGTTGAGTGTACTTAAGCCCATCCATATTCCAATACACAAAAAATGGCTAATTTCTATATTCAAAGCTATGTATCTCGGTAACCCCTTATTATAAAAATCATTACTTGATCTTTAAATGTACAATATAATTTACTCTTTCACATGTTGTGAACGATTTATGAAAAAATATTTTCGTAGTGAGATATGATTGTTGAAAAAAATCCGGAAATTGTAGATATTTTTCTCATATTAACGGTTTTGGCAGTTCTATGATAGGGAAAAGTGATTCAAGATGTATTTTAGGCAACTGAGGCTCGTTGCCTCAACTATTTTAGGCAATTTTAGGCTCGTAGGTGATGAATTTATCTACAATTTGGAATCAATCGTGAGTTTCTATGATGTATCAGACTCGTTTTATAAACTCTTGATCAACAGTAAAATCACGAAAAAAATGTAAAAACTGAAATCGCCATTTTTAAAATCTTCTGTAACTTTCGAATTGAATTGGAATCGAAAATATTAGTTATTGGAGTGGGTAGGGGGACAATTTCCACATCCTCACAAGATTTGGAAATTTTATCAGAAGTATCTCACAAGACATTCTGCTTTGAAGATAGAAATTTGCCATTTTTTGTGTATTGGAATATGGGCTCAAGTATACTAACAATAAATTTTCCACTTTTCGACCGAATTTGACTTATAATGCATGATTTTGAATCACCTTGGCTAGCCGAGAAGAATGAAATGTAGTACTGTAATGGGTGGAGGTAACCCCACAATACCCCACAATATAACACTACCCCACAATACTGACATCATTGTAACGGATGGTGGTCGAGTGGACTTTGTTAGCCCCACATTCTGTAAGAAAGGAAATATATTATAACTGCTTTTAAAATCTCCACTCAACTGTTAACCTGTTTATATATTTGAATCCACGGTTGGGAACTTTGAATGGATTCGTTCATGCAAACGCCAAGATCTTCACTATTGTTTAACAAAACCTGTTTTAGCAACAAGTAACTTATCACGAGCTAGGAACGTAAAATAGAAGATTTTGTATAAATGCTACTGACATTAATTTATTAGTTGCATTCAAACAATTCAATAATTATGAATATTTAGAAAAGAATTTGATATCAGACAAGAATAATTTGCTAACTCACTCTACAATAAATTTAGGGCCTCGGTCAATTTATCTGGTCAATCTATTCGAGCTTAACAAAATAATTTTGGCACTCACCATGGAATCGAAAATTTAACAAATAAATCGGCATTCACAATCACTCACGTTTACATTTTAACTACGTTACTATTTTTCAAACTACATGCTTTTAATTCATACAAAATTAAAATAATAATATTTTCCCTCTAAATAGGCCGAGACAAGTTCTATGACTACATCTTCTCGCGGTGACGACTCGTTTCAAACTGCCGCTCTTCCACTCAAATTTTCCAATTTTCAGGAAAACACGTGGAGCGCCATTTCTGGTTATAACGGTTCAAATACATTTCTAAATACGTTTGCATTAATTTCATTACGAAATCCAAGCAAGTACTATGGAAATGATAGGAGACTGCAATATTTTGGATGGATAAGAAGCAAGTTAGCAAATCTTTTATGGCAACACAAAATTTAGGTACTTACTTTGTGCATGAAGAAATTCTTCAACAAGCAAAAACACGGTTCACTAGAGTTCATATTGGAAAATTTTAGTTCAATTTTGATCATTTCAACAACCTGAAAGAAAGGTACAAAAAACTACAATTCAAACTTCTCAATATCCACCATATTACAGTACGATGAAATCTGAGCATTGTGTCAAAAGTTATAAGTATTTGAAATTTTGATCCTTGAGGTGTCCTTAAACGCGCCTCTCCACTAGGAAATGCTGAAATGAAGTGCATCTAACGGGTGATTCTCATAGAACATAATCTCATGAAATTATGTCAATGTGCGAAATATCAATGTGAGGACAATGCAGTTGGTGATTTTTTTTATTGCATCCCAAACATCCGAATAATCAGACTGAGGATAAGTCAAAAAGAGCAACCTAAAGGAGGTTCTCAACACATATCATAATACATTGATAAAATACTGTAATTATACAATAGTCACATGAAATATTAATATATATAAAGTATATATAAAAACGCAGTTAGTCAAGAGTACCTATGTACAAGGACCTGGGAAGAATCAAAGACAAGGAACAATAATATATCACTCCTGCAGTATCTCCATTCCAAGTTTTTCATGTGCGTCACAACCTTGCAGTGTACATGAACTTTTTCTTCAGTGTTGAGACCTCTTCATTCATTCAGTGTTCAATCCAAATTCATCTTATGTTTTGGATCTCGCATCTAGCTTGCAATTTTGGATTTTTGCAATGCTACTCATTGAAGAATTGATTTCTTCTTTCACATCGTCTTGTATCTGGAAACGCTACTACCGTACATTCAGATCCAATCTCGCCATTGCCTTTTGAGTGTCCTCGTTGGAGTTTCATCGGTTTCTTATAACAGTGAGGGGTTCACTGTTGTCAGCCTAGAGTCGTCCTGGATTCCTGCTGGTCTCCAGAATCTTGGTTTGAGGTTCTCATCCTGATCTGCACCACCTGCGTGGACACGCTGGTGCTCGTCTCCACCTGCTGTTGCTTCAAACTTTCAGAGCTAAGTCCTATATCTAACATTATTTTTTCTTGTTTCCAATTCCAATCTTTCGATTTTCTAATATCATTATATTGATATTTTAACATCACGTCAACTGTAGCAAAATATCCACTTTGGTTATAGATCTTGTGCTATCTCTTCTAAATTGGATATTTTGAGTTTAAAATATATTTGCTCTACCTTCCCAGATTTGTCTCAATCTATCAGTTGTAATATTACATTTTTTCTCGATTAAAATCGAATCTTCAATTCGAGATCTATAAAACTTGATAGTAAATATCAGAGTAATCGATATGTGGACAACTTTTTAACTGAGAATTTATCGTAAATAATTGTGTTGCATTCCATGGTATCACCGAAACAGAGAAACAGAATTAATAGATTATTATAAATATAGAGGATATATAAATTTAAAATAACAGTTTCGAAATAAAGTTTTATTGAGAACAAATGTAAAATGTAAATTCTAAACTTGTAATTTATAATTTTTTGGAATTTAATATCGGTGACGTGTTCATGAAGTCATCACTGATTTTGAGGTGTGGTTTTTGCTCTGACTTGTTTGGTCTTCTCTAAAAATGATGGCTGGCTATGTGTTCTAATTTTGTGCTCTCTGAATATTTTTCTGTTTAATTGAAATTTTAATGTTTTCAATTGAGTTTTGAACAGTTGTATGGTGTTCTAAGTTTGTGTATTTTGATTTGTGTGTCTACAAGCCTATAGCCATTGTTTTCAACTATATAAACTGGATAAGTATTTTAGCTTGTAATGATGCTAGGATGTTTAAGTGTGTAAGGTATTGTATTGTGGATTTGTGTTGTATATTGCCAAAATTCTTCTGAAGATTATAAGTTGGTTTGCTCTAAAAACTGGATTTCTCATTCATAGGCGATAGATCCATTCATAGTTTATCAAGAATCTACCACTTTGGAGCCGATAACTTCCTGTAGGTTAATAGGTGTGAAATGCTATCCAACCTATTTAGGAGAAATTGGTAGCACGGCAAATGTTACCCCTGGTGTGGGACCGAATCTCCAAATTGTCCCAAATGGTACGCCCTGGTGTGGGACCCAAACTACAAAATATATCCCTGGTTATGAAAAATTATTGGTAGGATAGATATCTTGATGAATTATGAATGGTATGCTGCTGAATGGGAGGTCAGTTCTGGAGTGGTCAAGTTTTAATGAATAGATATCAGTGCATATTACAAAATGGCAAACATTAAAAATGATCTGAATCTTATAGCGTTCTTAACACAAAAGTTTGATGAGCAAAATACTAGGTTTGATGAGCTAAATGCTAGGTTTGATAAGCAAAATGATAAGATTGATAATTTGAAACAAGATCAAAGTTCTAGGTTTGATGATATGAAGCAAGAATTTGCTAGCATAAGACTAGAGCAGGTTAGTAGAAACCTTCTATTAAAAGATACACATGAAACATTGATTGATAATCATGAAGATGAAAGCAAATTGAAGCAGGATGATAGTAGTGTTGAGATACAAGATCAATTATTTCAAGTTTCAGATAATGTAGGCCTAGTTACTGTTATTGAAAAAGTAAATCCTAGTGAGATAGTAGAATTGAGTACCGTAATGTAGTAGGTAGGGAGTTGTCTTTATTGAAAGTCAACAGTAAAGAAAGTAGTATTGCCAAATTGAAAGTTAGGAAAACAGTAAATAAAGTGAATGTTTACATGAGACAGGTTTCTGTAGAGGTTAGGAACAATGTCAACAAAATGAATCTTGCTTTGTATCAAGTTGATGAATTCAACTTTCAACTAAAAATTGAAAAAGTGTATGCAAAGCATTATCTAGTAAACATGACTGACTTTTGTAAGCAAAATGGCTTTGTTGAAACAAATGAACCCATGAATAAAATCATGTTCTTGAAGAAAACAAAGCACAAAGTCACCATTGATGTGTTAGTATTCAAAGGTTGTTTCAAGTTGCTTACTTACAAGATGATGACTGTGAATCACATGATGAAAGGGTATTCCCCAGCACTATGTTATGATTAGGAATCCTGTGTTATGCCGGGATTCAGAATAGCATAATCGCTATGCAGTGTATGGTAAGAGTCCATAATTGTGTCTTTTTTCTTTCCTGTAGCCTATTTTACTTGGCCCTTAATCTTTTCAAATTTCGATTCTTTCCTGTCTTTGTGTAATGTTCAGTAAATTTCTTCTATGATGCATATCTTAACCAATCTTGTCCATAGTCATTTACATTTGTATTTTTTCTGAAATAATTTTGAAAGTTAAAATAGTAGCTTATTTTCCTAATCTTTAAATTGTTGATGAAACTTATCTTTTCTAAAATCTATCCATTGTAGTGTAAATAATTGTTTGCTTGCGATATATTTTTCATCATGTATCACATATTTTAATTATGTCTATTTTTGTCAGGTATTATATTAGGTAACTAGGTTTTTCAGATCAAATTATGTCCCATTTTCTCGTCTTTCATTGCATATCGTGCCATAAGCCATATGTATTTAGGTTATAGTTATAACAAATTAGAGTCATACTTGGAATCTACAAAATTCCATAGTAGTATATTCTATTGAATATACTTCCTTATGAAAGTTTAGAACTGACATGTAGGATAGGCTCTAATTAATCTTTCTCTTCCTTGTATTATTTAGGAAATTTATTTACTCAATTTTTCTGTTTCTCTTATTTGTATTTTTTAGGGAACTTATTTACCCATTATCCATCTTGATCGTCTTTGGATTGTAATATTGAAATGTTTGTACTTATTATACAGTCTTCAAATTCTGAAATTATTTAAAAAAATAAATGGTTCAATTTAGAACATACTGAAATTTAATCTTATGTATAAATTCTTTTGTTATAATAATAAAACTTCAAAATTTGAAAGTATTAATGAATTGTGTCGCCATATATATGAGATGTTCAATATAAATTAAAGTTAACTTGAATAATAATGATTTCATTAAATAAAAACGTCTTGTCATATTATTAATTGAAAGGAGTTAAAGATTAAAATTTCTCTAAAGTTTTTGTAATTGATGTCTTTTTCTAAATTTTAAAAACTGTTCTATAAATTTTGATATGATTGATTATCGTTTGAAATGGATGCTGGTGTGTATGTAGAATTTTTAGTGGGGTTTGTTGATTGGAATTTTGCTGGTATGTGATTGTTTTTTGAGATGGAAACCCATTATTGCCTAAAGTAGGAATAACAGAGGTTATGACTTAGAGAGGCAGTAATGAGATAATATTTTTTGTGTTGATTACTTATGTTGATTGCCATAGATGCAGATGATTACTTATGAATATTGATTGCCTTTGAAGCAAAATATTATTGATGTTTTGAATGATTTCTTGTTTAATGATTGATAGTAAAGTTTTGTCATGAAATGTAGTTTGTGTTTAGAACATTGAAAAGTCGAAATAATACTATAGTATCCAACAAACAATGATTAATAATATTAAATAATTTGCTTTTTATACAATATTTGAACAAAAAATAAAAATGAAAATTTATAAATGTGTCCACATAAATAATTTTGAATCCCTGAATGATAAATCATAAATGTGGAATGAATTTGCTATAAATGCTATAAATGAAATGTTATACTAAATGGTTATGAAATGCAGATATATTGTATTATGAAATGATTGTGAATAGAAGACAAATTGTCTGAAATTATTGAAATATGTATTGAAATTATTTTTGTTGTGATGATCTGATTTTTTTTTTAATTTTGATAATGATACAGGGTGTAATGAAATTTATGTAACATTTATTTGTTTATGTTCTAAATTTTGAAGAATGGATTAAATTTTATTTGAACAGTGAATAAATGGAAATGAAATTTTTTTTATTAAAATTTTGTAATTGATGTCTCCAAATTTCACAATATATGTATTGCTGACTGTATAATAAGATGTTAACAAATTTCATTTTTATATTGATTATATACTTAGAAATAATTTTCATGTGTATTAGATTGTATTGGTAGCCTAATAAAAATTTTCTTTCTAGTTTATAAGCATTTTAAGATAACAGGTACAGCGTGGACATTAACATTGAAATAATTATCACATGAATCTCGAAATCAGCAACAAGTGAATGCTATGAAGAGTGTTAAGAACATTTGGGTGATTTTCGAACTAGTGTGACTCATTAATTGACTATCAGCACCAATGTCGATGCCAATGTCAACGCCAATAACTACACTGATGTCTACGCCAATGCCTGCGCCAATGTCGATGCCAATGCCAACACCAATATCTACACAAATAACTACGCTAATATCTACGCTGATGCTTATGCCAATGTCAACGCCAATAACTACACCAATATCTACACAAATAACTATGCCAATATCTACGCTGATGCTTATGCCAATGTCAACGCCAATAACTACACCGATGTCTACTCCAATGCCTGCGCCAATGTCGATGCCAATGCCAACGCCAATATCTACACCAATAACTACATCAATGTCTACGCCGATGCCTGTGCCAATGCCAATGCCAATAACTACACAGATGACTACGCCGATGCCTGCGCCGATGCCAATGCCTGCGTCAATGTTGATGCCAATGCCTACGACAATGCCAACGCCAACACCAAAGCATATGCCAATGACAATGCCAATGCCTATTGCTGACCATGTAACTCAAACTTCATCACTACCACATTACCTGGAGGTAATTGCCATCCATGTTCACATTCACAACTTTGAATTCAGAATAACAGTCACAGTATCATGAAAGAATTGATTCAAAAAATCCTTTCCTAAATTATTCCTGTATGCAGAACTCTAAACCTTGAAAGCTGAAAATATCAAAAAACCAAACCTTACCTAAATTAATCCTCACCTAAGTTAATCCTGTATGCAGCGTCTATCTCTTTTCCAAAAAACAAATTACATTTAAATTATAAAACAATTTATAATTTTTTGGAATTTAATATCGGTGACGTGTTCATGAAGTCATCACTGATTTTGAGGTGTGGTTTTTGCTCTGACTTGTTTGGTCTTCTCTAAAAATGATGGCTGGCTATGTGTTCTAATTTTGTGCTCTCTGAATATTTTTCTGTTTAATTGAAATTTTAATGTTTTAAATTGAGTTTTGAACAGTTGTATGGTGTTCTAAGTTTGTGTATTTTGATTTGTGTGTCTACAAGCCTATAGCCATTGTTTTCAACTATATAAACTGGATAAGTATTTTAGCTTGTAATGATGCTAGGATGTTTAAGTGTGTAAGGTATTGTATTGTGGATTTGTGTTGTATATTGCCAAAATTCTTCTGAAGATTATAAGTTGGTTTGCTCTAAAAACTGGATTTCTCATTCATAGGCGATAGATCCATTCATAGTTTATCAAGAATCTACCACTTTGGAGCCGATAACTTTCTGTAGGTTAATAGGTGTGAAATGCTATCCAACCTATTTAGGAGAAATTGGTAGCATGGCACAGTGAATCTTATATTCAATATTATCTCAATATTCAGTGAATCTTTTTAATTAAGTGTTTTCCACTAATTTTAAAGCTTTCATCTTTCATTGGTGATTGTATCCTTTTGTTTTTAAAATTGACAATATTTAGTAACCTTCATTCTGAATATTTGTTATTTGTTTTTCAATTATCAATATTCACATATTAATGTATTTTCATTTCGATTTCTAAAACTTTAAATAGTCTCAAACTCATTCAATTATTCTGGTTATCTATAAAGTTTTTCAATCTCATGATTTCAAATTCATATTGTCTTATTGTAAATCAATCTTTGAATATTTCAAAGTATTGAAAGTGTTTAAACATCACTCCTGTATCTTGTCATTATTTTAATTCAAGCAAGCAATTAGAACCATTCTTTTACTTGTATTCCTCTAATATTGTATTTTTATTAGTTTCCTTTGTGTCAGTTCAGTCTCTTGATTCTTGCACCTTTGCAGATCTTGTCTTATGTATCGATTATTACCTTAACTTTGTGACTAATGTTGTTCAGCTTATCCATTCTAAATT
The DNA here is from genome assembly GCF_014356525.2 of Nilaparvata lugens. Classification (NCBI taxonomy): domain Eukaryota; kingdom Metazoa; phylum Arthropoda; class Insecta; order Hemiptera; family Delphacidae; genus Nilaparvata; species Nilaparvata lugens. The sequence continues at coordinate 41,241,605 of NC_052507.1, forward strand.
TATTGTAAAAATTTTGTAATTGTTCATCATTTGTTTGATTTTGAACTTTCTTTTTTCTTATAAAACTATTCATTACAAATTTTGCTGATTCGGTTTTTAATTACTCTTGTATTTGTTACTTGAGCACCTTTTCAAATTGAGCATTTTAATTGTGATTTTTCAATATTCAGTAACATTCATTATTCATCAAGCCTGTTTTTTAATTTTGGTTTAATCATTCACTGTTCTAAATTTCTCATAGCTCTCTCAGTTATTATTTGCACTACAAACATTTTTATTAAAGTTGTGATTATATTCAACCTTTCATTTGGTATTTTTTATTTCAATCTCAATCCTGAGTTACCATTTGCTGTACATGCCAATTTGATTTCATTCAATACATATTATGTAAGCACATTGGATCTTTCCTCCTTTCAAATTTGTATGTAGATTTTGTTAGTCACTGATTACTTTACTAAATTTCATAACCTACAAATTCACCTTTCATACAGTCCACTCTTTTGCTTAGACAAATTTCACAGATTTATTCTGTGGGTCAAACACTCCTACAGTAAGGTAGGTGTTATTTAGCTGAATCTATGCTGTTCTAGATTACCAGAACTGGTAATATTCATTTTATCTACTCTTAGGTTCAATCTCTAAATAGACTCAGTTGTACCAGTCATATGTGCTTCTAATTTATCATTAGTTTCTTGCAATTTGTCTGTACACTGTTCATTTTTCTGTGAAAGAAGTTCTAATTTACCTATCAGGTTAGCTTGTTTATTACCTAACCTCTCTAGAGTCGTCACAGTACCCTCTTGTTTCTCCTGTAAAGTATAGACTTTTTGATTAATTTTTGCCCCTAAAGAATCCACTTTTTCTACTACAATAGAATCAATGCTCTCAAATTTATTTTGAATTTGGGCTTTCCACTCTGTTGTGAGACCTGAATGAAATTATTTCCACTCTTTGGTCTGTTGTTGGACGAAAACTTTATGCTTATTTTCTAATTCCAGACTCATATTTTTAAAACCCTCTTTTACTTCTTCAAAACGTTTTCCTAACTCATCAACTCGAGTTGAAATCTGTGTGATTGTTTGGTTTAATTTCTCATTCAATTCTACACTTTGTTGATTTACCTGAGAATCAACAGTACTTATTTGTAGCTTAGTTTCGTTGGACACAGATTCAACCCTGGAAACAACTTGATTGATACCGGTTGTAAGTATATCCATTCTCTTACTCATGGTTTGTATCAGATTGTACATAGCAGCCATAGTAGTGGGAGAGTTATTCTCAACTTGAGAGAAATTATTTTTAGTCTTTTCTATTTTAAAAATATTTTCAGATTCAGAATCATCAGGTACTTTTACTACTTCTGGTTCAGCATCAGAATTAGGTTCTGAAAAATTATCAGGCTCTTGAATTCTATCTGAATCAAGTTTAGGAGATTCGATCTGGGTCGAAGACATTTGATTCAGATTTTCAGGACAAAAGTTTGAGGAAGATACTGCCTAAATTTCTATCTTGCATACTTGATTCATCCAGTTCAACAACTGAAGGAGATTCTTGGTTTGTAGCTATTTCTAACAAATATCTTAACCTTTCAATTTCCTAAATCTTTAAATCTTATACCGCAAAATATAAATTTATCAATTCTCTGAACATAAATTATAGTCTAGTCGTTTTTCTGCCACAGAAATAATGTTTATTACCTGCTTGCACAAGTATACAGTAGCAAGTATATGTAGCCTAACACATAAAAACTAAAGATTATAATAATTAAATCTTTTTTTTCATGAGTATAAGTCGTGCCTTTCATAATAATTTTACTCTTGGAATGAGTGTGCTCAATAAATATTACAAAAATCTGGTGTGGCGCACTCACACAACTTTCCTTGCCGTTACGAAAATTGATTACCTGACGCTAGTGTTCCCGCGCATCTGAAGTCTACTGATTCAAAGATCTGAGCCAGCTCTGGTGTCAGGACAATAACGCTGGAGACAAACGATGTCTGCTATCTCTTCATAGTGAAATATTTCATCGAATCAACTGTTGCCAACACTTTGCAATTGAAATAATCAAATTTTATCGAATTTCGAACTTATTTTCAATTTTAGGTGAAAATGTTAATGAACATTAATTGTAGAGATTTTCATGCTCAATCTCTTTCACTTGAAATTCTCTGTTTAAATTGTATCTGACACCTGATAATTGGGAATCTAAAATCAAACTTTGCATAGATGGAGCGGAGCTCCTGAAATTTTTACAGATATGGGACTTGTGGAAGTTGATAGAGCTTATCAATGACTATTTTAGGTACCGTATAAATTTTATCAAAATTGTTGGAGCCGTTTTCGAGAAAATCGTGAAAACCCCTGTTTTTGACGACATTTTTGCCATTTTGAATTGCATTTGATCGAAATTGTTCGGGTCGGATCCTTATACTGTAAGGACCTTAAGTTCCAAATTTCAAGTCGTTCCGTTGATTGTGAGATGAGATATCGTGTACACAGACGCACATACACTCATACACATACACACACACACACACACACACACACACACACACACACCACACACACACACACATACATACAGACCAATACCCAAAAACCACTTTTTTGGACTCAGAGGACCTTGAAACGTATAGAAATTTAGAAATAGGGGTACCTTAGTTTTTTCGGAAAGCAATACTTTCCTTACCTATGGTAATAGGGCAAGGAAAGTAAAAATGCATAGTTTTCTTTCACAATAAGTTATTCCTGCCGTCTTGACTCGGTTCATTTACTGGTAACTTGAATTTATTACTTGATATAATATATCTATTCTCTGCTTAATTATATCTATCGTTTGTATTTTTCTAACATTAATAAAGCTATGATTTATAATAATACAATTAATAATTTAAAGCTTTCTCCAGACATTGCCAATAAATTTAATAATTAGCTCTTGGCTTTTCATTATATTCCATACTATAATGAATTAATGACTAGGTTATGTAATTTTGCATTAATCTATATATATTTTATTCTCAATTACAATTTTGAGATAGACATTAGGCTTTTAATTTTTATTATAGATTTGGGGTTCCTTGGTTTGGGCGACATGTATTGGGGTTTATAATCTTGAAATCCCAATTTAGAAATATCCACTATTACTTCGGCCTATTTTTATTGAATAAATTGAAATTGGTCCCATATTTTTATATTTTAAAAGGTTAATTATATTTCATAATTGCTCAGAATAACTCAATCAATTAATAGTAATCAATTAATTAATAGGCCTGAGGTAAGACATGTGGTGGTGATGGAATATGCAGGAAAATTTGGCAATATATATTTTGATCAACTCACCGCTATATATAGTCCTCATAAAACCGGTCGACACGATAGGACAAGGACAACGACATAATATGTGTTATCTCTCCTTCACATATGAAACACGTTCAATTCTTATCACATCATCATACGGCACATACATGCACCAACAAACTGATAAACTTTTTCTTCATCACACTTCCGAGATGTGAAATCACACTCAATTGCCAAATAATTAAGGATGGGAATAGGATGGGTGGTGAATATAATTTGATATTATATTTTAATTCGAATTACCTTAATTTTGAAAATATTATCCTCTGTAGAATATTTTTGTTTTTGGCCGATCAATCTATCAGCTGCATGGAAGGAGCGCTCTCTGTTATCAGAAATAGGAGATAATGAACTCAGAGATTGGCGCCTACTTTCAAAATTCTTTCGATTAATGCTGTTTCTATTTTTATTGGAAAATATGCTGTGACAATATATATCAAAATGAATGTCTGCATGTGTGTTTAATATTGCATGAATTATACAGTTTTGATGTATTATTTGAAAGTTCATGAAGAGATAGGATTGGAATTGATATTATTGAAAGTCGCCGGTACTCAAGGTTGGTATGGAAACAGCTATATCTAATATTTGAATTGAATTTAATTTGATCAAAATAGGCTAGCTCGCTTTATTTTTTCCTCCTCTTTCAAAAAAAGGAAATATCTTCAATATAATAATCAAAGGAAATGAAATATAATAATCTATATATAAAAATGAATATCTATTTTTTTGAATTCCATATTACCACCAATCGATTGAGATGAATATATATATGTTTTCGGAATAATAAATGCTGCATGACTAAGCACATAGGAAGTCCGTATTGAGATTTAAATTAAAATATTGATTGTCAGATAAAATTCATGATTCATCAAAAAAAGACAAGTGTAACATATGTAATATTACATTTTTTCTTGATTAAAATCGAATCTTCAATTCGAGATCTATAAAACTTAATAGTAAATATCAGAGTAATCGATATGCGGACAACTTTTAACTGAGAATTTATCGTGAATAATTGTGTTGCACATTCCATGGTATCACCAAAACAGAGTTAACAGAATTAACAGGTCATTATAAATATAGAGGATATATAAATTTAAAATAACAGTTTTGAAATAAAGTTTTATTGAGATCAAATGTAAAATGTAAATTCTAAACGTGTAATTTATAATTTTTTGGAATTTAATATCAATGACGTGTTCATAACGTCGCCACTGGTTTGAGGTGTGGCTTTGCTCTGTACTTGTTAGCTTCTCTCTCTGAAAAATGATGGATGGCTATGGTGCTCTAATTTTGTGCTCTCTGAATATTTTTCTGTTCAATTGAAATTTATAATGTTTTAATTTGAGATTTGAACAGTTTTATGGTGTTCTAAGTTTGTATAATTTGATTTGTGTGTCTACAAGCCTATAGCCATTGTTTTCAACTATATAAATGGATAAGTATTTTAGCTTGTAATGATGCTAGATGTTTAAGTGTGTAAGGTATTGTTTTGTGGATTTGTGTTGTATATTGCCAAAATTCTTATGAAGATTATAAGTTGATTTGCTCTGAAAACTGGATTTCTTATTCATAAGCAGTAGATCTATTCATAATTTATCAAGAATCTACCATTTTGGAGCCGATAACTTCCTTTAGGTTAATAGGTGAGAAATGCTATCCAACCTATTTAGGATGAATTGGTAGCACAGCACATAGGATGCCGTACATTGACTTTTTGGCGGTACGAAGTTCCAAATGTTTGAAAACATTCAAAACTTAGATGAAGAATCTCAAGATTTAGACCTAACCTTAAACAATGACTCAAACGATAGTGTAGCTGTAAGTGAAAACGTTTCAAATGTAACAATTCATGAGGAAGTAGTGGAAATATCAAATGAAACAAGTATGGTAGGAGCTAAAAATGATCTAAATCTTATAGCATTCTTAACACAAATGTTTGATAGACAAAATGCTAGGTTTGATGAGCAAAATGCTAAGATTGATAATTTGAAACAAGATCAAAGTGCTAGGTTTGATGATATGAAGCAAGAATGTACTAGTATAAGACTAGAGCAGGTTAGTATAAACCTTCTATTAAAAGATACACATGAAACATTGATAGATAATCATGAAGATGAAAGCAAATTGAAGCAGGATGATAGTAGTGTTGTAATACAAGATCAATTATTTCAAGTTTCAGATAATGTAGGCCTAGTTACTGTTATTGAAAAAGTAAATCCTAGTGAGATAGTAGAATTGAGTAATGTAGTAGGTAGGGAGTTGTCTTTATTGAAAGTCAACAGTAAAGAAAGTAGTATTGCCAAATTGAAAGTTAGGAGAACAGTGAATAAAGTGAATGTTTACATGAGACAGGTTTCTGTGGAGGTTAGGAACAATGTAAACAAAATGAATCTTGCTTTGTATCAAGTTGATGAATTCAACTTTCAACTAAAAATTGAAAAAATGTATGCAAAGCATTATCCAGTGAACATGACTGATTTTTGTAAGCAAAATGGCTTTGTTGAAACAAATGAACCCATGAATAAAATGATGTTCTTGAAGAAAACAAAGTACAAAGTCACCATTGATGTGTTAGTATTCAAAGGTTGTTTCAAGTTGCTTACTTACAAGATGATGACAGTGAATCACATGATGAAAGGGTATTCCCCAGCACTATGTTATGATTAGGAATCCTGTGTTATGCCGGGATTCAGAATAGCATAATCGCTATGCAGTGTATGGTAAGAGTCCATAATTGTGTCTTTTTTCTTTCCTGTAGCCTATTTTTCTTGGCCCTTAATCTTTTTAAATTTCGAGTCTTTCCTGTCTTTGTGTAATGTTCAGTAAATTCCTTCTATGATGCATATCTTAACCAATCTTGTCCATAGTCATTTAAATTTGTGTTTTTTCTGAAATAATTTTGGAAGTTAAAATAGTAGCTTATATTCCTAATCTTTAAATTGTTGATAAAACTTAACTTTTCTAAAATCTATCTATTGTAGTGTAAATAATTGTTTGCTTGCGGTATATTTTTTCATCATGTATTACATATTTTAATTATGTCTATTTCTTGTCAGGTATCATATTAGGTAACTAGGTTTTTCAGAGCAAATTATGTCCCATTTTCTCATCTTTCATTGCATATCGTGCCATAAGCCATATGTAATTAGGTTATAGTTTTCTTTTGGGCTTTTAACCCATTTTGCAATTTTTTTTATTTGTAGTATATTTTTATTAAATATACTTCCTTATGAAAGTTTAGTACTGACATGTAGGATAGGCTCTAATTAATCTTTCTCTTCCTTGTATTATTTAGGAAATTTATTTACCCAATTTTCTTTTTTTCTTATTTGTATTTTTTAGGGAACTTATTTACCCATTATCCATCTTGATCATCTTTGTATTGTAATCTTGAAATGGTTTGTACTTATTATACAGTCTTCAAATTCTGAAATTATTTAAAAAATAATGGTTCAATTAAGAACATGCTGAAATCTAATCTTATGTATAAATTCTTTTGTTATAATAATAAAACTTCAAAATTTGAAAGTATTAATGAATTGTGTCGCCATACATATGAGATGTTCAATATAAATGAAAGTTAACTTGAATAATGTTTTCATTAAATAAAAACGTATTGTCATATTATTAATTGAAAGGAGTTAAAGGTTAAAATTTCTCTAAAGTTTTTGTAATTGATGTCTTTTTCTAAATTTAAAAAACTGTTTGTTCTATAAATTTTAATATGATTGATTATCGTTTGAAATGGATGCTGGAGTGTATGTAGAATTCTTAGTGGGGTTTATTGATTAGAATTTTGCTGGCATGTGATTGTTTTTTGAGATGGAAACCCATTATTGCCTAAAGAAGGAATAACAGAGGTTATGACTTAGAGAGGCAGAAACGAGATAATATTTTTTGTGTTGATTACTTATGTTGATTGCCATAGATGCAGATTACTTATGTTGATTGCCATAGATGCAGATGATTACTTATGAATATTGACTGATTCTGAAGCAAAGTATTATTGATGTTTTGAATGATTTCTTGTTTAATGATTGATAGTAAAGTTTTGTCATGAAATGTAGTTTGTGTTTAGAACATTGAAAAGTCAAAATAAACTATAGTATCCAACAAACGATCATTAATAATATTGAATAATTTGCTTTTTATGAAATATTTGAACAGTGAATAAATGGAAATGAAATTTTTTTTTATCAAAATTTTGTAATTGATATTTCTAGAGTTTGAGGAAATTTCACAATTTATGTATTGCTGACTGTATAATAAGATGTTAACAAATTTCATTTTTATATTGATTATATACTTAGAAATAATTTTCATGTGTATTAGATTGTATTGGTAGCCTAATCAAAATTTTCTTTTTAGTTTATAAGCATTTTAAAAAAACAGGTACAGCATGGACATTAACATCAAAATAATTATCACGTGAATCTCGAAATCAACAACAAGTGAACGCCATGAAGAGTGTTAAGAACATTTGGGTGATTTTCGAACTAGTGTGACTCATTAATTGAATATCTACGCCAATATCTACGCTGATGCCTACACCAATGCCAACGCCAATATCTACGCCAATATCTACACCAATAACTACGCCGATATCTATACTGATGTCTACACCAATGTCTGCGCCAATGTTGAAGCCAATGCCTACGACAATGCTGATGCCAATGCCTGCGCCAATGTTGATGCCAATGCCTACAACAATGCAAACGCCTATGCCGACACCAATGCATACGCCAATGACAATGCCAATGCCTATTGCTGACCGTGTAACTCAAACTTCAACACTACCACATTACCTGGAGGTAATTGCCATCCATGTTCACGTTCACAACTTTGAATTCAGGATAACAGTCACAGTATCATGAAAGAATTGATTCAAAAAATCCTCTCCTAAATTATTCCTGTATGCAGAACTCTAAACCTTGAAAGCTGAAAATATCAAAAACCAAACCTTACCTAAATTAATCCTCACCTAAGTTAATCCTGTATGCAGCATCTATCTCTTTTCCAAAAAACAGATTACATTGTCATTTCAAGCCTGAAATGTACATTGTATAATTATATGATACAAAATTTACGTGACTCTGTATCGAGTTTGGTATGCAGCCATCTACTACAAGCATGAGGCAATGCTAACTGAGATGTCACCAGTATCGAGTTTGGTATGCAGCCGTCTACTACAAGCATGAGGCAATGCTAACTGAGATGTCAACTGTATTGAGTTTGGTATGCAGCCGTCTACTACAAGCATGAGGCAATGCTAACTCAGATGTCACCTGTATCGAGTTTGGTATGCATCAGTCGACTACAAGTATCAGCCGAACACTATGTGCATCCAGATCACCCCAACACTATGTGCATCCAGATCAGCCCAACACTACGAGTATTCGGATCAGCCCAACACTGATGTCATCACACTGGAGTCACACTTAACTGAAATTCATACTGAGTGCCTTAACAGACTGTTTTCCAAAATTTGCATCAATAAAATCAACCACGTCAATAGTGAAAGAAATGAACATTTTTTGATTTATTGAAATTTTATGTGAAAATTAAATGTAACAATTCATCAATTAATTTAAAAAAAAAAAATTTTTTTGTTCAACATACTAAATTTTCATGCAATAAAAAATTGAATTTTTCTATCTATTAAATTTATGTGCAATTTCAAAAACTATTCTTTATATATATTAAACTTTCCATTGAGATATTTTCCTTGAATTATAAAGCTAAATCAAAAGTATTTTTGATATTCTATATTTTGAAATATTCTTTAGAAATATATAGAAAATGCTATTGATGAATTTTTATGATAATTTTCAATTATAGTAGACATGTAATGTTTTTATAGAAAAAATTGTTACTGTTCTCGAATTTAATTTCAACAATTTCCATTTGTTTCAATGTATTTTTTTTCTTTAAATTCTCAAACAGTAAAATTTTTTATGTCAAGAGGGGGGTATTTGTAATATTACATTTTTTCTCGATTAAAATCGAATCTTCAATTCGAGATCTATAAAACTTGATAGTAAATATCAGAGTAATCGATATGCGGACAACTTTTTACTGAGAATTTATAGTAAATAATTGTGTTGCACATTCCATGGTATCACCAAAACAGAGTTAACAGAATTAACAGATCATTATAAATATAGAGGATATATAAATTTAAAATAACAGTTTCAAAATAAAGTTTTATTGAGAACAAATGTAAAATGTAAATTCTAAACTTGTAATTTATAATTTTTTGGAATTTAATATTAATGACGTGTTCATAACGTCGTCACTGGTTTGAGGTGTGGCTTTGCTCTGTACTTGTTAGCTTTTCTCTCTAAAAATGATGGCTGGCTATGGTGTTCTAATTTTGTGCTCTCTGAATATTTTTCTGTTTAATTGAAATTTATAATGTTTTAATTTGAGATTTGAACAGTTTTATGGTGTTCTAAGTTTGTATAATTTGATTTGTGTGTCTACAAGCCTACAGCCATTGTTTTTCAACTATATAAATGGATAAGTATTTTAGCTTGTAATGATGCTAGATGTTTAAGTGTGTAAGGTATTGTTTTGTGGATTTGTGTTGTATATTGCCAAAATTCTTATGAAGATTATAAGTTGATTTGCTCTGAAAACTGGATTTCTTATTCATAAGCAGTAGATCTATTCATAATTTATCAAGAATCTACCATTTTGGAGCCGATAACTTCCTTTAGGTTAATAGGTGAGAAATGCTATCCAACCTATTTAGGATAAATTGGTAGCATGGCACATAGGATGCCGTACATTGACTTTTTGGCAGTACGAAGTTTGCCGGGCAAGCTAGTATTCATCTAATTTGTAATTGTATCAACAAATAAATAAATAATAAAAATCGATACTGATTATGAGCTCATAGAGCATTGAATTCTTTTCAATTTGATGTATAATTTCATAATTTTACGCATTTCCTTACGCCTTTTGCAGCAGCTTTAGTAATAAGTGTGAAATTTACCTCCTATGCTGAAGGACAGAAGGACCCTGAACAGATCTGCAGGGTCAAATATTGGTTTCCAAACTTTTCCCTACTAACATAAATTTCACCAGTAAGAAGGATCTGCCCATACCAATAATCATCAACAACCAAGATAAACTATATTATTCTAATGATGTCAAGTATCTAATTATGACATTGGACGCAACGTTTCGCTGGAAGGCCCATGTCAAGAAGAAGAAAGAAGAGCCTGAAATAAATTATAACAAAACTTTATTTGCTCATCGGAAGAAATTCCATCCTTTTAATCCGAAATCAATACCTCCTGTACAGACAGATATTGAAGCCAGTAGACTTGCAGACAGGCACCAACACAACAAAGGGGAGATCCATCTGCTAGACAATGAAGGGTTGATGCACAGGCTAAAAAGGAGGAAACAGTTCGAACTAGTGTAATGCTTGGTTCAAGTAGTGTCAAACGAAAGAGCAGAACGGTGATCGAGTGGGATTAACCTTTAAGTGCAGTCAATAGGTGTACATATTAAATTAAAGTGTACATATTAACAATAACAGTAAGAGTTTCGCTGTTCCATTTTTCAAGTAGTTTGTTAGGATAGAAAAAATAAGCTCATCCTATACTATTAAACGAGCAATTTCTGTTTATATGTTTGTATTTCACCGCATCTCGAAAACAGCTCTAACAATTCTCACGATATTCGGAACATACGAGATAGCGTATGTTCGTAGTAAGTTTATAATATAAAAATTCGATTGCACTAGGTCTCACCCTGGGAAAACTCGCTGAAGGACATTGAAAGGATAATTATTATTCATCCTTGGAAGAACAGCTGATAATAATTATTTCGTCGTCTGTTGATGATGGAAGTGAGTGAGCGTGTTCATGTGTGTGGGACTGTGTCAAAATTATGACTCAGCTGTTGAACATTTGTAATCATTCAATCAGGTACTTAGTGCCGGTTGCAAAAAAGCCGGGTTATTCTCAATCCTGATTAATTCCAGTGGATCCATCTTTTTGAAATTGTCTTCTCTGATTTTGCTCAGAATTAAAATTTAACCAGCTTTTGTGCAACCGGGCCTTTGTGAGGGAGATTTTTGCATTCCTCTGGAAATTAATCTCAATTTACTGTGATTAGATAGAACATTTTCTGTATGAATTATGAATGTTATTATAATTTCTTCTTTCGTAATAAATGTTTTATCTTTTTGTACTCCAGAGTGAAGCTCGGTCCCCGATATTAAGTCTTTAGACTAGATAGAATTGACCAAAATAAGATCAGCTGTGGACATCGTTGATCAACTCTGATTATTTTGGCAACGTTTCACTCATCTGTTCCAATTTCTATCGATCTATTTTCGTACGGTTGTTTATAGTTACACCCGGTTGCAAAATATCTGTTAACTCTTAATAACGATTAAATACTATGAGAACCAATCAGAGGACCCTTCTTCTCAGACAAAACTTCTGAATTGGTTCTCGTGGAATTTAATCATGATTGAAATTCAACAGGCATTTGTGCAACCGGGCCTTGTCTTTAAAACAAATATTGTGTAGCCCTAAATCAATATCTTCTTTTGAACTTTTCTACAGATGAATCTATATAATAAGAGAGAGTAGGGTTGTGTTTGTTCGTGTGTTCGTTTGTTCGCATCAAAACATGTCAACTTGTGGATTTCATACTGGAAAAATGGGAATGATTTAGATCTCCAATTTTGAACATAGATTCTAAAAATATCAATCTTGTGCACCTGGAATCCCAAATTTCAATTTTCCTTCTAGATTTTTCAGAATTAATACGGTATTCAAACTTCATTAATGGTACATACGATGTTATAAGAAAAATCATCAAATCATAATATGGTAGAAATTAAAAAAGGAACATCTGTGCCTTTTATTGCTTTCTACCTGATACCACTTAACCTCAATAATATTGTTTTGATAATTGATGAATATTTTTAATAATATTTTTATTTTAAATATAAAAATAATAGTATTGTTTTGATAATTAATAAATATTTTCATTTTCACAAACTCTGTATAATAATATGGTGAATGTGAAAAAGCTGCATCAAAAATATCTCAAAAACATCTGTTTAGAAAAAACTTTCCCCCAGTTGCACGAACGTCGGTTAATGTTTAATCGCAAAAAAATGCTATACTTTAATTAAAGTTAACGCTAACTGATGCATTTTGGTTGCACAAAAAAGAAATTTCAAGTGATAACGCCGAATCGACATAAAAAAATTTCAACAGGCCATTCACGGGGAATTAAATTCAACTAACGCCTATTAGGTACCTAAACTGATAGCTGTCTTCCATTAATTAAAAAAAACTAACCGATCTTTGTGGAACAGAATCCGTAAAACTAACACTGATTTGTTAATCGGCGTTAATGTCCATATTTAACAGACGTACGTGCAACTGGCCAATAGTTTTGAAACTTTGTTTTCCTGATGCAATGTTTAGGCCTACACGTGGCTTGGATTATTAATTTTTCAGCTAGTACAGCTTTTTGAGACAAAGTGCAAACATAGTGCATATAAACGTCTACAGTATCATCAATGCTGTATCGGCAATATGAAAACGCATGCAGTTAATATGTCTTTGGATAAAGGTGTTGATATTTACATAAAGAAATAAATTATCCTCTTCCATTTTTATATAATTTAAATTTCAAGATTATTCGAGCCCTGATAGAATGACTGACTCACTGTATAGTCAGTCGATAATTTTAATATTGGAATGAGGGGTATTTTGGCAAGCTGAGCAAAAAATGTCATATGCACCTTTTCGTTATATCTTTAAATGAAAAATGAGTTTTGTGGGTTGTCAAAACTCCCTCTGAAAGGGAAACTATTCAACTTATTCTATCTTTTAGTAAAATAACAATGATCATCCAACCATCTATTATCTTCTATTTTATAATAAAGGAAAGAAGTGTATACACGTATACAGGTGTAAAATATAGGTAAATTATGTTTGACGCATCATCACGTCTGAACTACTGGACTGATTAGCTTGAAATAAAATTTTGCATATAGATTCTTGCTTAACCGAGGATGGTTATAAACCTATTTCAAATTCTTCAATATTTGATTACATCAAGTTTTCAGTTTGTCAAGTTTTAAATTATTTGTCATGCTTTCAGTTGTTGTAAGGAAGCAGCAGAAAATCTTTCTTAAAAGGGAAATTAGAAGATAGGTATGATTGGGGATCCTTTTCGATTGATAAAAACAGGTTTTCCGTCGCACCCAAATTTTTTCCGCCATTTTGAATCCAACTTCTTTTTTTAATTAGAAGGTGGTTATATGATACATGATTCCGATACAGGATTTCCAGAGAAAAGGTATGGTGAAAACCGCACATCGATATCTCACACCTTTCAAAATGTATTCTCATTCATTTCCTTTATTATAGTATATAATATGATAGATAGATGGATATATCATCCATCTATCTATCATCTTCTATACTATAATAATAGAGGAAAGAACTGGTTTAAACACGTATACACGTGTATAGGAAAATTATGTTTGATGCATCATCACGTCTGAAATACTGGACTGATTTACTTGAAATGCTGCTTATAAATTCTTAATCAACCGAGGATTCTTATATGCCTATTTTCAATTCTTCTGGATTTTATTACGTCAAGTTTTAAAATAGACCCTTGCGAAGCACGGGTTACCTGCTAGTGAATAATAATGAAAACACTGGGTTTTTGTCAAAAATATCACTTATTTATTGTAAAATAACAAACATGTTTCGACAAGATGATATTTTTTTACAAAATCCTAGTGTTTTCATTATGGATAGATATCACAATATCTCACCAGCAAAAGTATCTGAAATAAAAAATAATACCTGAGATATTCGGCAAAAATATGTTGACCGGAATAGTTATCAATGTTGTATTAATATCCATACTATCAGTTGACCATATCAACATAATTGATATTGATAGACTGGAACCACCGATTCGACTCCTTGTAGCGATAACTTTGAGTCTGTAAAAGAAAGGTCATTTTTTATGATTGTAAATATGCAGGATTAATCTGAATTATGGACCCATTTTCAAAGTCATATCCATTCAAGTACTTATATATTCAAAACGAACAATTTTTATAACAATGGAAAGATAAAATTCTAAGGTTTTCTCACGATAATTAAACGAGCGCTAGCGAGTTTTGGTGTCCGTCTGTTTGTATGTTCTACAATAATTTTAGAAAGAATTGATCAATCAGCTTCAAATTTTGAACACGTATTCTTCGAACCTATGTACAGGACAAGTTCGTTGTACAAGAAAATTGACTCACTCCTTCGTCCTTTTTCAGGATATAAAAACAACATTGAAAGTGCATAAGAAAAAAAATGTTGTGATTTAGTCAGCTGAAGAATTCATTGCATGCAATTCAGACAATCCTTCATGCGCTACACATGATTTCAGCTGGTTAATACAGAGCATAATTTACAATAATTGTTACATCAACAAACTGATACGGGTTGAGATAATATCAATGTGCGGTTTTCGCCATTTATTTTCTCTTGGAACGCTGTATCACACCACCTTCTCATTTCAAAAAATGAATTTGGATTCATATAAGGGAGATGTTGAAGCGACAGAGTAATTTTTGAAAAGTAATTTATCATATCAAATAGGATCCCCAATGAAACCTACATAGTCAAGTTATTCTTGTTTTAGAAACAAATTGGCTGTTTCCATGATTTTCATCAACTCTGTATAATTGAAAGTTGCGGCTTTCAAAGATTACAAAACAGCAGTCTGTTCTTGAGCGAGTTCTCCAACCCAGGGGGTCACTAGTTACTTTGGGTCCCTATTAGATAAAGAAGTCAGGACTTGCAGCCTGGTGAGGCAGTCAGCCTAGCTTACCCGGTCACAGTGCACTGTTGTTGAACCATGGCAGTCATTCGGGCTGCCCCGCTGACAGGGTGACAGAGCGAGCTACTGCCCATAACCTAGCGCCGCAGTGCAGGATGGTTTCACACAGCTTGGCGGTGTTGTCATTCGAGATGGGTGTCTGGCTTGGAAGTGTTTCGGCCGCATTGCAGGATGACTGTTAGCGGTTGTCGGAAGATGAACAGCTGGGATTTTTTCGTAATAGAGAAATTCTGATTGCAGATTCGTTCTCAGCGACCCCAAGTTTAGCCTGAAGGCTCAGAATGTCAACAATGTTCTCAAATAATTAAAAATCATCATGAAAAGTCATTAATATGGTAGTACACCACGTTTCTGGGAACTTTTTACTGGTGACTGGAGTTATTATTGATTATGGGTAACACAAAAATCAAACTAATCGTGAGAAAGAAAACTGCTGTTGAACGCGAATAAGACCGCCACTCCATTGTTCTATTGTCTCGGCTGCTTGGCTGAGCCTGGCTGGAGGGATCAAATAACCGACTGGATTGATCTTTCGTCTGTCCGCTAGGCGGAACTACGCCGACCATTGCTGGGTGGAAGAGCTTACTGCGGCCGCTCGCATTCCCACCAACGCTGCTGTTATTTGCTGTCTCAGCGCCTAGTCCGAGTCAGACAAGCATCCAGCCTGCACTGCGGAGCTAGCTATACAGCTGCCTGGTCTAATAGGGACTCAAAGTAAAAGAGAATATTGGAAAAGAACGTTAGAGATTTCTCTTTACACATTGATAAAAGAATTGTTCATTTCGGATAAGTACTTGAGTAAATATGAAGTTTTAAATATGAGTTTTTAGAATGACAGAGAATGATTATTACTATTGATATTCCTTCGCCAGATAAATATTATTCGAGGATTTGCATAAATGACTAGAAACACAATAAATATAAAATGAATCTCCTATTTCAGAGAAATCTGTTGTTATTGCTACTTAAATTTATTTTTAACGTAATTTACAACAGTTTCTAATTCTGCTAAAAATTATAATAGCTCATTCTGGTTTTGCATGTAGGAGTATTTTTTATGAATTTTCATTAAATTTTATAAGAAATTTGATTTTTTTTTAAATCTTCTATATCTTTAAAAGGCTAAGCCCCGACAGACTGAAATCACACCACAGCCCAAACTACTGAGCATAAAAACTTGAAATTTCGCACAATTGTTTATGGTAGCCTCAAAACATCCAATAAGAAAGGGGTTTCAGAAATTTGCCCCCCTGAGGGAGCTGGGGCCCCCAAAAAATGTTGTACTTTTTAACCGCACATTGCACAGCAAAGTCATGAGGAACTTTTTTGTTCAGCTACGAAAAAAAATTAGATCTATGCAGAAAAATTCCGATCAGGAGCACAGGGGGGTTAAGGAGAGGGCATTCTTCGGAAATTTTGTTGTAAATCAAACTACAGCTCAAACTAATTGGCCTACAGACTTGAAACTTTTCACAAATATAGACGCGCACTAAGAACGGATTTCTAAGATATATTTTCAAGATGTTCGATGTTTTTGAACGGGTAGTATTATAGTCAACTGTCTACTAACGTTGATGGAAAGATTCATTTTGAAGATGTTCTATGTTTTTGAACGGGTAGTATTATAGTCCACTAGACAGCTGATTTAATATGAATAATTCTATAGTCTGATTTTTACTTCAATATTGGCGTATGGAGGAGGCTCCTTTTTCCTTTTATATTATCCTTGAAATGCAAAATTTCCAAAAACCTTGTATATACGTCGACACGCAATTTAAAAAGGAACATACCTGTCAAATTTCATGAAAATCTATTACCGCGTTTCGCCGTAAATGCGCAACATAAAACATATAAACATTTAAACATTAAGAGAAATGCCAAACCGTCGACTTGAATCTTAGAGTAGACCTCACTTCGCTCGGTCAATTAACATTGGTCAAAGAATAACAGAGGAATTAATTCTTTTCGTACTGCATGCATGACCATGAACAAAAAATATCATCCGAAAAACATTGTGAAATCAGCTGGATGACCATATGGAGCCATACCAAGTTTCAAAGCTTCATCTTGAATACAATTGGAATTAAAAATTTTATATTGATGTTTAATTGGTGAAAAGTGATCATGCATGCAGTACGAAAAGAATTAATTTCTCTGTTATTCTTTGAGCAATCTTGATAAATAACGTATCCATAGAATCTTGATAAAATTTGCTAACTTTTTCTCTTAAAAATTTCCTGTGAAGTGAAATTCGCCATCAAAAATTCAAAATGGCCTCCAATTTGATAATTTACATCGAAATTTTTTTGTTTTATTTTTTGAAGTTGAGTCTTTACATTGAATTTTTTTTCTTAAAGTTGAGTCATAAGAGCACAAATATCCATGCCAAATTTCAGATCAATACAACATTGCGTTCTCAAGATAAAAATTCCTAAGTGAAAAAAACAAAATGGCAGCTATAAGGATATCCGCTGAGTTTTGGACACTTCAAATACGACATTTGTAGTCTCCTATCATCCAGGAACAATACCCTAAAATGTTTGACACTACTTCTGAAACACCCTGAATATATAATATATCTGGAGATGTGGAACTCCCGTCTGGGACTCCCCACCAATCTTCTTCTTCTTCTTCTTCTACATCTATAGAAGGCTAAGCCCCGACAGACTGAAATCACACCACAGCCCAAACTACTGAGCCTAAAAACTTGAAATTTTGCACAATTGTTTATGGTAGCCTCAAAACATCCACTAAGAAAGGATTTTCAGAAATTTGCCCCCCTGAGGGAGCTGCCCCCCCCCCAAAAAAAAATGTTGTACTTTTTAACTGCTCATTGCACAGCAAAGTCATGAGGAACTTTTTTGTTCAGCTACGAAAAAAATAGATCTATGCAGAAAAATTCCGATCAGGAACACAGGGGGGGGGGCTAAGCTCTAGCCGGTGTGCTCCCCCTGTTATCTCAGTTATTATTGAAGATATCGACTCAAATTTTTTTTAAATGAAAGAGGAGGAAAAAATAAAGCGCGCTAGCCTATTTTTATACGATTTAGTTCGACTTTAATATTAGAAATAGCTGTTTCAAAGGATGAAAAAGATCCTATTAAGTAAGGTTATGAACATGGTAAGGTGAACGCCATATGGAACTGATATAATTGACACATGATATTCTAACATATGTTGTAATCTTAGACCAGTTATAGAATAGACACGGCCCATGTCTGAAAGTCGATGAAGCCAACATCTATTGCCAAATCCACCCATCATGACCATCACAACAGTGACGTCACGCATCGTATAGAAATAATTATAGAAAAAATTTTTGAGTTTGTTGTGTAAGTGTTTGTGGTGTTTAACTTACATTGTTGTTAAACATAGCTTGTTTTCCATAGCAGATTGTTATTTATTTATGTAATTATTATTTATGAAAATGGTAATCTCCTGCGCAGCATATAATTGCACTGAAATTTTTAGGAAAAAAGTGGAATATCTTTTCATGCGTAAGTTGGAATTTATACACATAAATATTGTAAGTTGTAACTGTAATATTATCCTTGGTTAGGATGTAAGTGAACTCATTGCAGCATGACAATAAATTAGTTTTGTAGGCTACCATATCTTATTATTTTCAAAACACATTATAACTTTGAAGCCAATATCACATCACACGTTATAACTCAACCGATATCGTTTTTGCCCATAGCTAGAAATAACCTAAAAACACCATGAATCTGAAATAGTCACAATCAGAAAGTTTTCCATACAATGCGTCACTGTTGTGACGTCAAGATTGGTGGATTTGGCAGTAGATGTTGGCTTCAGAGGCTAGACTTCCCAGCGTGTCTATTCTATAACTGGTCTAAGGTTGTAATCATTGGAAAGCTTGAAATAATCTAATCAATCAGCTGATTGAATTAATTTTGCGATTACCAAGAGCGCAAGCTAGTCACGTGTTTGTTCCATTGTTGTATGCTTGGCCAGTTTGGTTTGCTCTATCAGCTGTATATGGAGTCTCATACATTCCAATTAGAACAGAGCACCGAGATTTTCTTTGGTTAGAAGTTTGTTGATAATTCTTTTTTCAAATTCAAATTTTATTGCCTTAAAGAATCACATTGGAAACTTTCTTAATTAAAAGACAACAAGATTACAAAAACAAAATGTCAAACATATACCTACATTTATTTGTAGCACGGCCAGTAAAAACCAGAGTACTAAAAAAATTGAGTACTAACAGTGAGTTCATTTAATATAACTTATATATTTTTTTGTTAATATGATGTAAATAAAAAGTAGGAGTTGATGAGAGATGTGAGTAATGCCTTATATTTGATCCAATTGTTTATTCATATTGTAGTAGTCGGGGTCACTGCAATCAAGAGTTTTTTATTCTGTAGCTGGAAAATTTCATACATATTGATTGTCCATAATGTATCCAGTGTCCATAATGGAAGTGATTGAACTACTCAAAATTAATGGCTTACTGGTCCCTCATAGAATTTATAGTACTCCTGGTGATTGAGCCTGTCTTTTTTCAGCATTGACTATTAATAATAAAGCTTTATTTACAACTAGCATACCCGGCGAACTTCGTACCACCAAAAAGTTAATGTATCTCATGTCACACTTGACTTTATTTGGTAATTATATCTATTAGAGAAGTGTTGAATTAAAAATAGATAGCTTAAATCAGTGTTTCAACAATTAATTCAATGTTTTCATAGTTGTTGATTGTCAATAGATGGTCTAGGAAACATGCGATGTACGATGAATCACACAGAATTCCATATTCTTTCCATCTTCCATTTTAGGATGAATATAAGCAAAGCTAAATTGAAAAAAATGTAAATAATTCTGTCATTCTTCAGTAACTAATAAATGCAATATGAACAACTCTCTTTCATGAGGTGGATTATGAGAAAAATGTAAATAATTCTGTCATTCTTCAGTAACTAATAAATGCAATATGATCAACTCTCTTTCATGAGGTGGATTATGAGCAACTCTCTTTTGCAGGTGAATAATTTTTTCTCAACATTTTCCAGTTTCTCAATGATAGGGGAGTAAAAATTATTTGTATAGGTCTTCTAAGGAGCCATTATCTACAGCTGGTACCAATCAACTACACTTCAAATCCAAACTACCGTTTTAATACCAGTACACAATTTATCACAGGGTGACATGTTTATTACAGCTGATATCTTTAGATGCTAAATCATATTATCAAAATATGATCTTGAATCATGATCATCATTCCGTTCTTCGGTAGCCGCTTGGCCGACAATTTCGAAAACATAGTAATCGATCTGTAAAATGGATTAATAAATAATTATTGTTGCCCCCGCCCTTTTAAAATTTCTGTTCAGAAACCATCCCCAATATTCACACAACATATTACCAAAGTTTGATGCCGTTATGTCAAGTAGTTTTCAAGTCTAAAGGGAACAAACACACAAACAGACATTCATTTTTATATAACATAGATTTACATTTGGCTCAAACAAAAGCCTCTCTAAATGGAGGTAGAATGATAAGGTTGACAACTTTCAGTTCTGTTGTTCTAACATTTTTGTTTTCAAATCACTTTCAAAAAGTTCATGTAGTTCATGTAGTGTTTGAGACACTTCTGGTGCTATCATAGTTTCACCACTATTCTGTTCCACAGTCCTATCTCTTGCTGTTGTTAACTTTATCTTCTATATAATGAAGTTTGTTTGTTTGTTCACATCAAAACATGTCAACTTGTGGATTCCGGAAAAACGAGAATGATTAAGATCTCCAAATTTTGCACATAGATTCTAAAAATATAAATCTCATGCACCTCGGATCCCAAATTTCAATTTTCCTTCTAGATTTTTCATAATTAATGTTCAAATTTCATTTATGGGGCATACGATTTCATACAGCAAATTCACCAAATCATATGATAGAAATTTAAAAAAAAACTGTTCTATTATTGCTTTCCACTTAACCTCAATAATATTGATAGATATTTTTAATAATAATATTATTTTTATTATTAATATAATAATAGTATTGTTTTGATAATTGATAAATATTTTTTATTTTACAAACTCTGTATAATAATATGGTGAATGTGAAAGAGCTGTATCAAATAAATTATCTCAAAAGCATCTGTTTAAGCTGGGTATTCCTTTGTGCGTAAATGCCTTCCTCGACCATGACAGGGAGAGAATCTCAGATTGGGTAGATTTCAATTTGTCTACATAACCTGAAAGATTATGTTCAATTATGTTCTAATGGGGCAGGTTGAGCTTAAACTTTCTCAAACTTTTAAATGACATTATGTTGATATTATTAGAAATTTTTGATCCTTCAATAATAAAGACAGAAAAAGAAAAGTTATTTGATCAGCTGTTTTAACAAACTTGATATTTGGAGAATATGAATGTCAACAATGCTTGCCGTCGTCGACTGCGGAAATTTACACACAAACGAAAATGCACCTTTAGAAAAAACATAGTTTTGAAACTTCGTTTTTCTGATGCAATGTATAGTGCCATGCTACCAATTTCTCCTAAATAGGTTGGATAGCATTTCACACCTATTAACCTACAGAAAGTTATCGGCTCCAAAATGGTAGATTCTTGATAAACTATGAATGGATCTATCGCCTATGAATGAGAAATCCAGTTTTCAGAGCAAACCAACTTATAATCTTCAGAAGAATTTTGGCAACATACAACACAAATCCATAAAACAATACCTTACACACTTAAGCATCTTTGAAAATCACCCAAATGTTCTTAACACTCTTCATGGCGTTCACTTGTTGTTGATTTCGAGATTCACGTGATAATTATTTTGATGTTAATGTCCATGCTGTACCTGTTATTTTAAAATGCTTATAAACTAAAAAGAAAATTTTGATTAGGCTACCAATACAATCTAATACACATGAAAATTATTTCTAAGTATATAGGTAATCAATATAAAAATGAAATTTGTTTACATCTTATTATACAGTCAGCAATACATAAATTGTGAAATTTCCTCAAACTCAAAGGAGACATCAATTACAAAATTTTAATAAAAAAATTAATTTCATTTCCATTTATTCACTGTTCAAATATTTTATGAAAAGCAAATTATTCAATATTATTAATCATCGTTTGTTGGATACTATAGTTTATTTCGACTTTTCAATGTTCTAAACACAAACTACATTTCATGACAAAACTTTACTATCAATCATTGAACAAGAAATCATTCAAAACATCAATAATATTTTGCTTCAAAGGCAATCAATATTCATAAGTAATCATCTGCATCTATGGCAATCAACATTATTAATCATTATTTTGCATCTATGGCAATCAACATTATTAATCATTATTTTGCATCTATGGCAATCAGCATAAGTAATCAACACAAAAAATATTATCTCGTTACTGCCTCTCTAAGTCATAACCTCTGTTATTCCTTCTTTAGGCAATAATGGGTTTCCATCCCAAAAAACAATCACATACCAGCAAAATTCTAATCAACAAACACCACTAAAAATTCTACATACACTCCAGCATCCATTTCAAACGATAATCAATCATATCAAAATTTATAGAACAAACAGTTTTAAAATTTATAAAAAGACATCAATTACAAAAACTTTAGTGAAATTTCAACCTTTAACTCATTTCAATTAATAATATGACAATACATTTTTATTTAATGAAAACATTATTATTCAAGTTAACTTTCATTTATATTGAACATCTCATATATATGGCGACACAATTCATTAATACTTTCAAATTTTGAAGTTTTATTATTATAACAAAAGAATTTTTACATAAGATTAAATTTCAGCATGTTCTAAATTGAACCATTTATTTTTTAAATAAATTCAGAATTTGAAGACTGTATAATAAGTACAAACATTTCAATATTACAATACAAAGACGATCAAGATGGATAATGGGTAAATAAGTACCCTAAAAAATACAAATAAGAGAAAAAGAAAAATTGAGTAAATAAATTTCCTAAATAATACAAGGAAGAGAAAGATTAATTAGAGCCTATCCTACATGTCAGTTCTAAACTTTCATAAGGAAGTATATTTAAAAAAATTATACTGAAAATGAGAAAATGGGACATAATTTGCTCTGAAAAACCTAGTTACCTAATATGATACCTGAAAAAAATAGACATAATTAAAATATGTAATGCATGATGAAAAAATATACCGCAAGCAAACAATTATTTACACTACAATGGATAGATTTTAGAAAAGTTGAGTTTTATCAACAATTAAAAGATTAGGAAAATAAGCTACTATTTTAACTTCCAAAATTATTTCAGAAAAAATACAAATTTAAATGACTATGGACAAGATTGGTTGAGATATGCATCATAGAAGAAATTTACTGAACATTACACAAAGACAGGAAAGAATCGAAATTTGAAACAATTGAGGGCCAAGAAAAATAGGCTACAGGAAAGAAAAAAGACACAATTATGGACTCTTACCATACACTGCGTAGCGATTATGCTATTCTGAATCCCGGCATAACACAGGATTCCTAATCATAACATAGTGCTGTGGAATACCCTTTCATCATGTGATTCACAGTCATCATCTTGTAAGTAAGCAACTTGAAACAACCTTTGAATACTAACACATCAATGGTGACTTTGTGCTTTGTTTTCTTCAAGAACATGATTCTATTCATGGGTTCATTTGTTTCAACAAAGCCATTTTGCTTACAAAAGTCAGTCATGTTCACCAGATAATGCTTTGCATACACTTTTTCAATTTTTAGTTGAAAGTTGAATTCATCAACTTGATACAAAGCAATATTCATTTTGTTGACATTGTTCCTAACCTCTACAGAAACCTGTCTCATGTAAACATTCACTTTATTTACTGTTTTCCTAACTTTCAATTTGGCAATACTACTTTCTTTACTGTTGACTTTCAATAAAGACAACTCCCTACCTACTACATTACTCAATTCTACTATCTCACTAGGATTTACTTTTTCAATAACAGTAACTAGGCCTACATTATCTGAAACTTGAAATAATTGATCTGGTATCTTAACACTACTATCATCCTGCTTCAATTTGCTTCCATCTTCATGATTATCTATCAATGTTTCATGTGTATCTTTTAATAGAAGGTTTATACTAACCTGCTCTAGTCTTATACTAGTACATTCTTGCTTCATATCATCAAACCTAGCACTTTGATCTTGTTTCAAATGATCAATCTTAGCATTTTGCTCAACAATCTCAGCATTTTGCTCATCAAACCTAGCATTTTGCTCATCAAACTTTTGTGTTAAGAATGCTATAAGATTCAGATCATTTTTAATGTTTGCCATTTTGTAATATACATTGATATCTATTCATTAAAACTTGACCACTCCAGAACTGACCTCCCATTCAGCAGCATATCATTCATAACCTATCGAGACATCAGCCTACTAATAATTTTTTATAACCAGGGATATATTTTGTAGTTTGAGTCCCACACCAGGGCGTACCATTTGCCGTGCTACCAATTTCTCCTAAATAGGTTGGATAGCATTTCACACCTATTAACCTACAGGAAGTTATTGGCTCCAAAATGGTAGATTCTTGATAAACTATGAATGGATCTATCGCCTATGAATGAGAAATTCAGTTTTCAGAGCAAACCAACTTATAATCTTCAGAAGAATTTTGGCAATATACAACACAAATCCATAAAACAATACATTACACACTTAAACATCTAACATCATTACAAGCTAAATACTTATCTATTTATATAGTTGAAAAACAATGGCTATAGGCTTGTAGACACACCAAACAATTTTATACAAAATTAGAACACCATAAAACTGTTCAAAACTCAATTTAAAACATTAAAAATTCACTTAAAACGAAAAATATTCAGAGAACACAAAACCAGAACACATAGCCAGCCACCATTTTTTAGAGAGAGAATAACAAGTACAGAGTAAAGCCCCACCTCAAAACCAGTGTTGACGTCATGAACAAGTCACCGATATTAAATTCCAAAAAATTATAAATTACAAGTTTAGAATTTACATTTTATATTTGTTCTCAATAAAACTTTATTTTGAAACTGTTATTTTAAATTTATATATCCTCTATATTTTCAATGATCTATTTATCTGTTAATTCTGTTAACTCAGTTTCGGTGATACCATGGAATGTGCAACACAATTATTTACGATAAATTCTCAGTTAAAAAGTTGTCCGCATATCGATTACTCTGATATTTACTATCAAGTTTTATTAATCTCGAATTGAAGATTCGATTTTAATCGAGAAAAAATGTAATATTACAATAGGCCTACACATGACATTGATTATTAATTTTTCAGCTAGAACAGTTTTTTGAGACAAAGTGCTAAATAAACGTCTACAGTTTTATCAATGCTGTATTGGCAATATGAATATGCATGCAGTTAATATGTATTTGAATAAAGGTGTTGGAATTTTCACATATATAAATTATTCTCTTCCATTCTTATTTAATTCATCATCATTATTGGCACTACAGCCCATGCAGAGCCTTAGCCTTCACAACCACATCCTTCCACCCCTCTCGACATTCTGCTGTTCTTCTCCATCTTCTTACACCCAGTCTTCGCA
Source organism: Nilaparvata lugens (assembly GCF_014356525.2). NCBI lineage: Eukaryota > Metazoa > Arthropoda > Insecta > Hemiptera > Delphacidae > Nilaparvata > Nilaparvata lugens. Next base: position 41,267,486 of record NC_052507.1, read on the forward strand.
AATCCTCCTCCACATCGTCAACCCACCGCTTTCTTGGTCTTCCTTGAAATCTTCTTCCTCCGGGTTTGCCTTCCAGCACCATTCTTGGCACCCTCCCTTCCGGCATGCTGCACACATGACCAGCCCATCTCAGCCTCATACTTTTCACAACAGATAAAATACTGGTCTCTTCGAACAATCTTCCTAGTTCCTCATTTGTTCTTATCCTCCATATTTCATTTTCCTTGATTGCTCCAAAAATTCTTCTTAAAATCTTTCTTTCCCATCTCTGAAGCAGACCTTCTTCTCGTGTAGTCAATGTCCAAGCTTCGGCCCCATATGTCACTATTGGTCTTAAAACTGTTGTGTAAATTTTTATTTTGCCTTTTTTGACACATTTTTGGACTTCAGGATATTCTGCAGGGCGAAATACACCCTATTTCCGGATATTATCCTAGCATCCACTTCTTCCGCTACATTATTCTCTTCCGTTATTAGGGTGCCCAAATACTTGAATGATTTCACTTTCTCAAATGTTCTATCTGATAACTTTATTACACACAAACGAAAATGCACCTTTAGAAAAAACATAGTTTTGAAACTTCGTTTTTCTGATGCAATGTATACTCATGACATGACATGGCCTACACATGACATGGATTATTAATTTTTCAGCTAGAACAGTTTTTTGAGACAAAGTGCTAAATAAACGTCTACAGTTTTATCAATGCTGTATCGGCAATATGAATACGCATGCAGTTAATATGTATTTGAATAAAGGTGTTGATATTTTTACATATATAAATTATTCTCTCCCATTCTTATTTAATTACAAATCCAAAATTATTCGAGCCCTGATAGAATGATTGACTCAGTGTAGTCAGTCGAAAATTTTAATATTGAAATGAGGGGTATTTTGGCAAGCTGAACAAAAAAATAAGGTCCTATGCACCTTTCGAAAAGGTCCAAACCTTTCGAAACAGCTCAAAACGAGCTCAAAACGATGGCGTTGAGAGATTTCAAAAATATTTTAGTGGAGAGCCAACTTAATGTTGGTCACGAATACACCGTCTGTAAAGGATAGGAAAATTATGTTTGTTGCATCATCACGTCTGAACTACTAGTAGAGTTACTTGAGATGTTGCATATAAATTATTCTTAATTAACCGAGGATTCTTATAGGCCTATTTTGAATTTTTCTAGATTTCATCACGTCAAGTTTTCAGTTTAAGATTTAAAATTACCCTAGCGAAGCACGGGTTACCAGCTAGTTCATAACAAAATAGAACTTACCTGTCATCATTAGTTGAGGCGAATCTTAGTTTTTGCTCTCCAAGATATGCCAACATACCCATGACGGAATAGACAGGCTTTTCAAACAACTGACTATGTTTATCCAAGGTATTGTTCATTTGAAATCTGAAAACATCTTTTTTTTAAGTTGACAAAACTTGACTAATCGTAATAATACAAAACAAAACATGTTATGATAAAAGTTTAATTGCCAGTATAGTTTTGAATTGATGCATTCTGTTGCATTGTATGTTTTGCATCGCCTTTCTACTGTATATTTATTTTGTTTATCCTCCCTCAAGTAGCCATCATGCTCTGGTCAACAGAGCAGCGGGCCTTCTTTTCTAATGATAGATCACTTGTTGTTGCTACGCAACGTGCCTCCTGTGCTCGATTTGAAATTCCTCCTCACAGACTCATTCCTGGCCGTAATTCGATTCTGGGTTAACTCATTTCGGGAGTGTGGAAGTGTCGCTAAACCCAGAAATGGACTTCCAAGAACCATCAGAACTCCAGAAAATATCGAAAGAGTGAGGCAGTCAGTTGTGCGTTCTCCCCGGCGTTCGGCTCGCAAACACGCAGCTGATATGGCAATTTCTGACTCCACTGTTCGACGAATTTCCCATGAAGACCTTCAATTTCATCCCTATAAATTGGCTGTCACCAATCAAAATGCATGATTTTGTTGCCCGTCAAAATAGATGTGATATGCTGATTGACAACCTGCCTGAAGACGCGGTCATTTTTTTCAGTGACGAGGCTCATTTCCACATGCGTTTCCTCAATGCTATTTTTTTATGGGGTTATTTGGAATCCCTGGTTTATGTCGATCAAACACGGACCATAGCACACCTCAAGAACAACATTCGCGACACCATTGCCAACATACCGATTGATAATAATAATAATATTTTCTTGTCAGAAGGCGAAGAAAGCAAGAGACAACATCAAATATACTGCAACGATTGGATACAAATTTTAAAAATCGACTTCAACAGTATATGCGCAATGGGGGTCGCCATTGATCTGATGCCATTTTCAAGACTGCATGAAAAAATAGGGATATTTCATTCTAATATAAAATAAAGATTGAAACAATAACTAAAGTTACTTTTGCTTTTATTGACCTTTCAAATAAGTAAGTTTCTCTGGGAACTTTGTATTATTGTAATCTTATTGTACTGACTATGTATTTCATGTATTCTCTAGATAAAATAAATCATTGAATCATCAGGTTGAAAATATGAAATACTCATATGCCAGTCATAACGTATAATGAAAAATATAGGCTAAATCGTAGTATTAATATTATAGATTAATATTAAATGAGAAAGTAGATTTGATAAAGTCGTTGAAACAGTTGAAGAAAAGTAGTCTATGAATGTTTTCAAGAATTAGTGGGAAACCTTTTATTTCCAGACATTGTCGTAAAATAAAAGAAAATATACAGGAAAATAAATTGTTCAAATACAGACTACAGCTTGACAAAATTTAAAAAAATAAAATATTCTCTACTATTCTAGTATTAATTAAATAAAGCAGACAGAACATGAAATCAACTGAACAGATACAAAAGGAAAGCTAAAATTTATTTTTTCAACTTAAAATTTCATTTTTCAATTATAATAACTAGCTTCAAGTGGAATATTAAAATAAGAATCACTTCTCAATATTTCATCATTTGCTGATAAAGCATAAGTTTTTTATATTAATTTCCATACATGTTCAACAATATAGAGTCGGTTGCACAAAAGCTGGTTAAATTTTAATTGTGGTTAAGTCCACGAGAACCAATCAGAGAAGCCGTCTTTTCAAAAAAGCCTTTTCTGAATGGTCCTCCTGGAATTAATCACGGTTAAAATTTAACCGGCTTTTGTGCAACCGGGCCATAGAATTGCTAAAAATGTCTCCAAAACAAAGATCGTGTTGGAATTCAGTACCCTGAGCTACAATACGTCGATACGTACATAATGCAATGCCTTACCTGGCAAACAAGGTTCTCTGAGTGAAGAAGTGCGGATAGTAGCTGAGAAATGCATTGTCATTGCTCAGTATCATAAAGTGATCGTTGAGTCGATCAATAAATCCGGCTAGAACCATTGCAACCGCGGCCGCGTACCTCACATCAGCTCTCCACAACTCATCGCGCCACCATCCCGTCAAGATATCAGCCTCTCTGCTCAAAATAAAAGTCAAATCTAACATGAATGATTAGTAGTATAACATATTAAATTATTAGTATCATTCGAGTTGAATAGATTTTTAATATTGTTATGGATGAGGCCTTTAGAAGGATGGCAGGAGGCGAGTGGTTTCTAATAAACAACACAGAGAAGGCAGGGGGGCTTATGGATTGTTCTAGACCATTCACGTGAGTTCATCTTGGTGCAGGGAGACATCGACCAATGAAAGCGCATTCCAGAACCTTCGAATCACTGTGATTGGTCGGGCGTGTTCGACACCTCCAGATCCTTCTCGATTGTTCTATAGAGCCTATATAAATGGCGCGTGATGCAATTGGCAATCTGTTAAGAAACTACAGTGGAGTGCTCACTTCATCTTATCGTGACAGACTAGTAATAAAGTGATTATAATTATGACAGACTAGTGATAACGTGATAATAGACTTTTGCAGTTGTTGAAACAGTTATTATTCTAGGTGACAGTTATTTTTAAACAGTTATTTATATTAGATAACATAAGCTTGTGATAATTCTGTGTAATTTATTATGTAGTGATCAGTTTATAGTTATTTCCAGTTTACCTCCGTGTGTTATAGTGTTGTAAGTAATAAATCTAATCAGTATAAATCGCCTCAAGTGTTTATTTAGTGTAGAAACCCGTAACAATATTATTTGTTGAAATAAGTTCAGACAATCCACTATATCAAATCAAATCAAGTTTTATTCAATGACATCACTCAAATTTCGTTACACAAATGATATTACAGATCATTGAATACAATACTGTTTGCTTAAGAAAATTATTGTCTTCAAACAGGAGTGAAATACATTCAGAACTCAACTGAAAATGCTTATGAATGATAGATGATATACTTTAGATAGATATATTATTGAAAGACTTTCAATTTATGAAATAATTGATAGTTTCAATTGTTGAATATTTCAATTAATACACGTCATTCCATTTAATACATGTGTGTGTAGAAGAGTTGCAGATAATAGACGTAGCAGATTGATTGTCACTGAACAAACTTGAATAAACAGAACAATATCACACAGTTTGTGAATAAATTCTCCATATTTATTTTTTGCTTAGTAGAAAATCTAAAGGAGCCTGAGTGACTAAGTAATGAGGTGTACGAACAGGCCGGTTTTAAGAATTGTCAAACAATATTTCAAGAATATTAACTTAATTACAATTGCAAATTGCAATATAAGAAAAGTTAATTTAGTGAGCAATGTATTTTTAGTTTTTGGCATCTACGCCTCTGTCGAGAAATTGAAGCGCTACAAGATCTTGGAAGTATAACTGATCAGTATTATTTACTATTTACAAGATAAATGATGTAGGCTATTTATTTATTTATTTAACAACAATGACAAATCAACTAAATCATAAAATGATTGGAAACGAAAAAACAGGCTTATAGCCCTTACTATTCCATTCCCGAATTTTGATTGCATATTAGTCCAAAAGAGGTTAATATTCTTCAGCAGTTTTAAACACATACATTTCGATTCCAAATAATCACATAAGATTTTGAATTTAGAATCGTGATAGGAAATTACCTATTCGTGAGAAAACAAAATAATGTAACGAAAATAATCAAAGTTTATCCCTAGGTTTTGATTATCAGATTTAATTATAACAAATAATCAAGTTAATGTTGCTGTTGCATCTCGCATCATATTCAAATTGTCCGCGCTACAGTTTGCCAACTGCAGCACAATATTTCCCTTTAGGCCAGGCACTGTGGATTATTATTAGAAGTCATTTTTATTCCTATTATTTTAAACTACATTATCTATCATATTACTATTCAATTTTAGCATTTGATTTTGCATTCGTTAAGCATAATAATATTTCAGCTTCCCCTAAAATTTAGATTATTTCTTGTGATTTATAAACCCCGGTTACACAGCACATTTTTATCGTTTCCGTTTGCCACTTTTTCGTGTCCGTTCCCCACTTTGTTCTTTGTTCTTGTTCGGGAATGTTCCAAAATGTACAGATCTCTTTCAACTTTATTATCTTCAAATTTATCCTACAATGTATTCTAAAATTCGTATATCCGAGACAAACTAATTGTGAATAGTTTTTATAGATGTTTGAAATGTCCTGTGAAGTGAAGTTACTAAAACTAATTCAACTTTAAGTTTATGATGAACGACCATCACCATTTAACTTTTGTGATCAAGGTAACAAAGTAATACTACATCTATTCAAATAAAAATTTGATGAACTTAACTTTTCTCTGGATCTAAACTGTAGCCCTCTTCTATCAATATTTATTGGGACTTTCCAAATTCTAACCTCTATGATACCGGCAACTTGGACGTATGTATTCACCATGGCTTAAGCTGATAGCCCACTTCAGCTATAAGCCCATGAACCAGCAATTTGACAAAAATGTACCATCTCGTTCCTGGTGATCAGTCTATACCATCCTCAACTGTAATATGCAGCATCCTGGACCTCCTTGATGACTACAACTTCCTGAAAATCTGGTAGATCACATCCTGACCTGGCCATGCTTTCTCTCACTCTACTGTCTGCAATACACCGGAGCTTTGTTTAAAACATACAAAGTTTAAACATACCATTGTTTAGAACATACAAAGTTTTCAAATCGTTGCATAACATAACAGGCCTGGCTCTTATAGCGGCTGTTATTCTTATATGTCTGACAACATCAGCATATCTTTCAACTTATGTTACTTTGATAGTAATCATAACCTAACAGGCTGGCTACAACAGCAGCTGTTCCCTATATGTCTGACATCATCAGCATATTTAACTCATTGTTAATGTATCTTATGTTACTTGATAGTAATCATAATCTAACAGGCTGGCTACAACAGCAGCTGTTCCCTATATGTCTGACAACATCAGCATATCTTTCAACTTATGTTACTTTGATAGTAATCATAACCTAACAGGCTGGCTACAACAGCAGCTGTTCCCTACATGTCTGACATCATCAGCATATCTAACTCATTGTAAATGTATCTTATGTTACTTTGATAGTAATCATAACCTAACAGGCTGGCTACAACAGCAGCTGTTCCCTATATGTCTGACATCATCAGCATATTTAACTCATTGTAAATGTATCTTATGTTACTTGATAGTAATCACAATGTAACAGGCTGGCTACAACAGCAACTGTTCCCTATATGTCTGACATCATCAGCATATCTATTCAATTCTATTGTAGATGAAGTTTATGTTACCTTTAGAGTAATCATAACATAACAGGCCTGGCTTATTCAATCAGCGGCTGTTTCCTATATGTCTGAAAATCAGCATACCATATCCATTCAATTTATATTATCAATCTAGGTATTTTACTTATAATCTGAGTTTATATGATTTTCACTATTAATTATTATTGTAAGCACCAATTTTACTAAGCATAATTACATATCTTGCAATGAATACCTGTATCAATTTATAACATGTTATCAATATTTTCAGTAATTTCCGATTTTTTAAATGTCTCAGCATATGTGGATTAATTCATATAATTTGTATTTTTGAAACTAAATTTTTCATGCATTATACTCATTCAATTATCAATAAGTATTTTTCTATTTCATCCAATTATCATCATTCAGTCAATATAGGTGAATTCAATAGACTTGATTGAGTTCATCAATTCTTCATTTTCACTTGGCTTTGTTACATCTAGGTTTAATCCTGTCCACATATCTAATAGGTTCTCACATTCCTTTAAATGCAAGTGGTCCTCGTAGGGTTTATTTTAGCTATCACAGGAAAAGTGATGTTGTGATCTCACAATGTTTTCACCAGTCCATTAGCAATATTTCAACCTGAGATCCTACATCTCTTTGTGGTCCTCCGGGCCGGATATGAACCAGCGACCTATGGATACTTATGTGCATTCAACATTCAATCCAAACATATGTACAAGCCAGTCCATATTTGATTGTCTCCTCTCATTCAAACAGCTATAAATTATTATCATGATAAAAAAAAAAAAAATGTCTCAATGTACTTAGATTGTAATCTCTGCCATATTGTCTTAAATTGTATTGAAAATTCAAATATTCATTATATTATTATTGATCATATTGTTGAAACCATTTTTCTATTGTATAACTATAATCATTATCAGACAATAACACACTCTGTATTGTTCTATTTCATGTCGAGAATCACTGATAAACTGTGTCACTCAGATGTGTGCTGCTCATGCCAATGCCGACCTATGACAATTCACCTGGTTCAATCGCAAGCTATCTGATCCAGCCAAAGCTTCATTACCAATCACTGGCAAACTATTCGGCAGTCATAGAAGAGCAGCATTCATCTCGAACTAGTAAGCGTCCTCTGAACATCAAGACTGAAGGTTGTATGCAATTAAATGTCAAAATGTATCATGCCTCCAAAGCCTTTAAGTGAAAAGCAGACCATGGAAGTGCAAACACGCATGGAAAGCTTACTTAAAGAGCTTTCCCTTTACCAAAAGCAATACTCTGAATTTATTATTATAGATCAGAGCACTTATGAATATCTTTCTGTCATCAAATCAGAAATTATTGAACTTAAGAACAACTATAAAGAGCTAAACTCACAGTTGTCAGCTGAACACCTTGATGAAACTTCACATTTTGAGGCAATGCAATTATTTATAAAATTTCAGGGAGATATTAATAGTAAACTACGAATGTTTGAAAAGCAACAGTGCAGAGAGAGAGAGCAGGGTCAATCCCCCAACATACCACCTGTAGCTGCATTGTCTGTTGCCACCGCACCTCAACAAAATTTCTGTCTACCAGAAATTCCTTTACCAACTTTTGGGGGGGAATTTAGTCAATGGTTGGATTCCAGTAGTATCTTTACCAATATTATCATTGATAATGAATCAGTCTCAGAACATCTGAAATTTTATTACCTGAAACAAGCATTGCATGGTCAAGCTCTTGCTAGAATACAGAACATCCCTCCAGGTGAGGGTGATTTCAAACTTGCATGGGACTCATTAACCCAGAGATATCACAATCCTCGTCTTATAGCTTCTAGCCACATACTGGCACTTGAGAACCCACCTAAAATTATTCGTAATGATTCACAGTCACTCAGAGCATTCATTGATCACACCAAATCTAACATCAATGCATTGGAGGTGTTGAGGTTAGGCATTGAATTGAAAGATTTATTATTTTTGCATAAAATTCTCGCACAATTGGATCAATCATGCTTGCGTGCATGAGAATCTCATTTTACCATTGATCAAATTCCCACTCTAGATGAATTGTTTGAATTTCTTGAAGCTCAGTGTAAAGTCTATGATGCAGTAGGCTCAAATAATTCACAACAAGCTGTAAAATCTGACAAAGCATTTATTGGAACAGTTCCACTTCGTTACTCGTTCCGTTACTACATAGACGCCATTTCATCCATCTGCACTGTCCAGTGACATCACAGTCACGGTTCCACATCACTGTCATAATCAAGTTTGTTTTCTAATATTATTTGTTGTATTATTCGTCGTTTCAATTTTAATATTTGTATTATTCAATTTTTTTGAATTTATTTCATCTTTTAGGCATATTACTTTCTTGATAATTTCTACTTTTTCATCAAAAGTTTGCGAACGTTTGCTTACGTTTCTGGCATTTCCGGCTTCTTCTTTGTTAGTAGAGCGTTGGTCTGGCTTCTTGTCTTTCTATCGTTTCTCGTTGGTGAGTGCACACCGCTTTGGTGTACTTTCTCTTCATCCAAATTCATCTGGTTTACTGAACGTTTTTAAAAGTGAATTATTCCTTCAAATTAATTCGTTAAATCTATTCAACAATTGTGATTCAATTATTCATCAATTTCTTTGTGTATTTACATTGATAAACTTTGTCAAAGTTCCATAGTATTGTTAGCATCTATCGCCATTCTTCTATCAACATGTTTTAGACATTTGAAATTCAAACTTTCAATTTCATCATCTCTACCATTTGGAAATCGTTCTGAAAATTCCACAACTTGAAATTCGGATTATTTGCTTGGAATTCTACATGTTCCTGCTCACATTTCCATTGTTGGAATTGCCTACTGAGTTGGACGCTTCCATTCTTGTCATCATGTGGCCATCATATCGTCGCTTGCTGATGTCCTGTTCCTTGAGGTACCGTGGATTCCTTGCCTGTCTGCCTGGCTGCATCTCTTCCTCAAAATTTTATTCAGGTTACGTAAATCGTTTTATTCAACTTTCATTTACTCATGTATTGCATAACTGTTCATGTAAATACTAACAGCATGTCGATACTGGACCACATTGTTCTCTATTTCTAATTCAAACATTTTAATGTGCATTCATATGATTTTTGTAGCTATCATTCAACTTTTACGGCAATTAAAAACATTTAATTGTCCATACTTTTGGCAATCGAGCCTATGTACATGAATTCAATATGTTACAGTGTATGTCTCATTCAGAGCACTGTCCTACATTATTTCAAAGTTATAATATGTATTCATTGTATTTGATAGCTACCCTTGGCTTGCAAGCGTAATCTCATATCTGAGTTGTTCAATTGATGTCTAACTTGACATTCAATTCATTGAAGGCCTATGTCGCCTGTATTCAATATTGACAATTATTACATTGTATTTGATAGCTACCCTTGGCTTGCAAGCATAATCTCATATCTGAGTTGTTCAATTGATGTTTAACTTGACATTCAATTCATTGAAGGCTTATGTCGCCTATATTAATATACTCAATATTAACAATTATTATTTCATTGTATTTGACAGCTACCCTTAGCTCACAAGCGTTATTCTAAGGACACTGACGCCTATTTCAATGTGTATGACATTGACCTTGGAACTTGCTTATATTAATGTCAGCTAAGACATTCTCGTTTTTGAACTTAATTGTACTAGTGTCAATCAAAACATTTAATCATTTCAATATATAGAGCATTATCTACATCTCATTGTTATTTCTTATTATTCTTTTTAAAATCATTAAGATTGAATTTTTCAGCAGTAACTTTATTATTGTATCATTTAAAATTTTCTATTCTCAATTCAGGTATTATTGACAGTACCTTATCAATTGTTGTCAGTTGTCAATGGTCATTAGTGTCATTGACCTAAATTCATTTAAATTTTGTTATCACTTATTTTATAACGGTTTCATTACATGTTGTAATAAAGTTCATCTAAGGATTTTATTCGATTTAATCTACTTACACTTGTTTTTGTATGTGGCCATCTGCCTATTATTTTATTAATATTAAATCTCAACTTGTTGACTCATTTTGTCTTTTATTGGCGTACTCACCACACTTCAAGCTATCAGTTTTTTATGCACAGAATTCAGAGATTTATTTGTAGGTATTAATACCAACTATCATTCACAGTCCACTGCCCTGACTTTGGATTCTGTCATAAAAATGGTCCTCCAGCCCGTGCATTTTTGATTCAGTAGTTACCTAGGATAATTGTTAATTTTTATTACCCATTTTCTTGGTCCATTGAACCTTAGGGTTTCAGTGACCGTGTGCCTAATAGTCTAGCTTGACGCCAATGATAAGGTCCCACACTAGAGTATATTTTATTCCATTGTATTTTTGTATGTTTGTATTGTTTAATATTAAGCATTCACACATGGTTTCAATTTTCAGTACTGGCTGCAACTCAAAGCACACTGCGACATGTATGCACCAGCTATCAGCTATCTTGTACCCTGAGAGACTGAACTGCACTGAACTGGTCACAGACGGCTATTGCGCATTGAGAAAACAACACACGGCACACTACACCGCCTTGCAAGCTCGCTACTTGACTCGCCGCACAGCAAGCTTGACACAACTTGCCTCAAATGCACAGGCGTGCCTCTCTGCATACTGGACCAGTGCCCAAGTTTGCTTATTGGCGCAGCAATCGCATTGCTACAGTGCAGTATCATCTCATTAACTCAGGTTTTGCTGTTAATTTTTAAGCATGTCCGATCATGAGGAAGATTCGCTTCCTGAGCCTTCTGCTCTTTTCAATGCAAGAGACAATTTACATCAGGAAATAGATTGGTTCATAACCAGCTATAACGATTATGTTGTGGACACTGAAGCCACTTATTATCAATTGTTGACTGTCAAAAACGAACTAGGTTCACTCAGAATTAAGTATGATAAAATTAACGAACAGTTATGGAATGCAGAGTTGCAAGCACAAGACACTTCAACTCATTTTGAAATACTTACTAAATTTATTTCTATTACCTCTAAGGCAAACGCTGCATTAACTGCTTTTGAAAGCAAACAACACAACAATGAGGCCACTGCTGGTGCTTCCCAGCGGCCAACATCTCAAAACTCGAATTTGGCAAATTTTCAGTTACCTCAGATTCCGCTTCCACGCTTCAATGGGGAGCTTTCAAAATGGCAAGCATTCTCAAGTGCTTTTACCAATATTTTTGGTAATCAGGATAATATTAATGACTCATTCAAATTTTTCTATCTCCACTCAGTCAATCACTCAGTGGTGAAGCTCTTGCTAGAGTGGAACACATTGAAGCTGACAAAAATGGTTTTCAGCTTGCATGGAACCTCTTAAGGGAAAGGTATGACAATAAGAGATTAATTGCTGCCAGGCACATCATGGCAATTGAATCTCCTCCTACCATAAAACGTAACTGTCCGCAATCATTACGGGCATTCATTGACTCTTGCAAGTCCCACATTACCGCGCTCGAAGTGCTTCAACTTGGAGTCCAAATCAAGGACTTATTGTACATGCACAAAATGTTGTTGCAGTTGGATACTGCTACTGTTCGAGAATGGGAAAAGAGTGTTGGTATACACAACATTCCCACCATTGATAAATTTTGGAATTTTTTGGAATCCCAATGCAAAATCATGGAAGCTGTTGCTTCAAGCTCAGCTAACCATCATCAAGGAAATGTACAGCAAGGTACATCTAACTCGGTTGGTGCTCATAGCAAGCCGAAGTTCAATCAAAATCAATCAAATGTTCAATCTAGAATGCAGGTTACTACCTCTTCTATACCACCTTGTAGTTTTTGTAATTCTGTTGGTCATTTTCCAAATCGTTGTAATGAAGTTGCAGGTTATTGATCGTTGGAATGCTGTCTGTGACAAAAGGTTATGCTATAATTGCATCAAGCCTTTCACACCCAATCATATTTGTTTGGACAAATCTTGTACACTTTGTGGCAAGAGTCACCACACTGTTCTTCATAGGTTGTATCCTCAATCGTGAGACACTCAGCCTACTTCAAAGGATAAGGTAACTTCCAATGTTATTCATTCTCAATCTTTTGCTCCTTCCAATGGTAAGAATGCTGTTTTGAATTCTGTCATGGTTCAGAGTGCGGAAACGACTAAACAAGCTGTTTCTCATGCAGAACAGCCTCAGAAGAACTCTCATGTCACGATGAGCTCCACCTCGTCACTGTGTTTGCAACAGCAATCAACTGTCACTTTGTTACCTACTGCCGAAGTTTTGGTTCAATCTTCTAGTGGGGAATTTATTAAAGCAACTGCGCTTTTAGATTCTTGTAATTTGATGTCAACTAGGTTGGCTGAAAAATTGTCACTTGTTACTTTGTATTCGGACACCTTGATTCATAGTGTAGGTGAGAATAAGACCAAATCATCTATTTCTCATTCAGTTTGCTTGTCTTCATCTGATCGTTCGTGGTCGGTTGAAGAAAATTGTATTGTAGTTGATAGCATATCATCTAATGTTCCTAGTGTGAACATTGATCTTTCTAGAATTTCAATTCCTGTTGAACTCAAATTAGTGGATTCATTGTTTGATCAATCTAAACCTGTAGATTTGTTACTTGGTGCTGGCATATTTGCATCTGTACTTCAGCCTGGTAAATTGTATCTAGCTCAAAACACTCCCATTCTTCAGAAAACCAGTCTAGGTTGGGTCATATTTGGTTCTTGTAAAACTATTCGTCCTATTGCAGCACCTCATTTGTGCCTTCCTGCTTTGCCTGTGGCCACTCCCTGTAGGGTCATGTCGAATTTTCTAACTTCATCAGTTCAGGTATTAGCTACTACTTCTTCTCATAATGATATTGTCTCAGGCATAATTAATAGTTGCTCCACTTATCACAAAATTGTTCGTACAACGGCATATGTTCTACAGTTCATTCATAATTGTAGGAAACAAAATTCAGTCGCTCTGCGCTTTGGTCAATTAGCTGTCTCTGAAATATTAGAAGCTGAAAATTGTATTTTCAAATCAATTCAAGTAGAACTTGAAGCTGCAAGCTGCAAGTTAGAACTTAAACTCTGCTGAACTTAAAGCATTGCATCAAAATCAGGAGCTACTGCCTAATAGCTCTATTGAAGCCTTGTCACCATTCATTCACTCTGATTCGCTGCTCAGAGTTGGTGGACGTTTGCAGAATGCAAATGCTTCCTTTGACTATAAACATCAAATATTGTTGCCTAGCAATCACAAATTCACTTGTGCATTGATTGTTGCTCATCATCGTCGTCTAAGTCATGCTGGTGTGCAGGCCACCATGGCCAGTGTAAGACAACGATTTTGGTTTCCCTCCACCCATCGCACCATCAAAAGTGTATTGCAGCATTGCATAACGTGTTTTCGCTTTTCTGCTCTTCGTTCTGAGCAAATCATGGGTAGTTTACCAGCGGCCCGCATTCAGGCTGATTTTCCCTTTTACAATTGTGGTTTGGATTACGCCGGTCCTATTTCCATTCGTGTAGGCGGCCCCAAATCTTGTACTTTTTCTAAAGCATACTTGTCGCTTTTTGTGTGTATGGTAACTCGTGCTGTTCATATTGAAACTGTCTCAGAACTTACTTCAAAGGCATTCATTGCTGCTCTGATTCGGTTTTCTGCTCATCGTGGCATTCTGCATTCCATTTTTTCGGACAACGCCACAACTTTCGTTGGTGCCAACAATGAGCTACATGAGCTCCACGAATTTTTGTCCTCTGATCGTCTCAAATCATATATTCATGACACTATGTCTGTACTCAAAATCCAATGGCACTTCATTCCCCCTCAGGCTCCGCACTTCAGTGGACTCTGGGAGAATGCGGTAAAAAACTTCAAACGCATATTCCATGTAGTTACATTCAACAAGGTATTTAACTTTGAAGAAATCTGTACTCTTGCTGCTCAGGTTGAAGCCATCATGAACTTGCGCCCTCTTGTCCCCTTGTCAGAAGATCCGCATGATCTTGCTTACTTGTCTCCAGGTCATTTTTTGACGTCCACTTACGTCATTACCCTTCTTACCGCCTAACACCAAACACATTGATCATCGTTCACGTTGGTATCAACTTGCTGTTTCTATCCAGGAGCTTTGGGATAGGTGGTCTCGTGAATATTTAACCACTCTTCAGAAAAAAGGCAAATGGTTAAACAATTGTGAAAATTTGAAGGTCGGTACGGTTGTCATCTTGAAGGATCCTGGTTCTGTGCAGTCCACTTGGTTCGAGTTGTCACTGTTCTCACTCCCTCCGGCACCTTTAAGAGAGCTGTTTCGAATTTAGCACCTTTTCTCATTGATGAGGATTCTAGTTGATCCCCTTGCTCTTATGGTTCATTTTGTATTTTCAGGTTTCATTGTTTTTTCCCCTGATTCTCACATGGGGCCCAGTTTTTAATTTCCAATTGCTTTGCCAGATTTGACATATTTTTTTACCTTTTCTTATTGTGCCATACCCCCATATGACACAAGGGGGCCAGTTTATGTAAAATCTGACAAAGCATTGGGGTTCCACTTCATTACTTGTTCCATTACTACATAAACATCATTTCGTCATTTTGTCCGTCTGCACTGTCCAGTGACATCACAGTCACGGTTCCATGTCACTGTCATAATCAAGTTTGTTTTCTAATATTATTTGTTGTATTATTTGTCGTTTCAATTTTAATATTTGTATTAATCAATTTTTTTGAATTTATTTCGTCTTTTAGGCATCTTACTTTCTTGATAATTGCTACTTTTTCATCAAAAGTTTGCAAACGTTTGCTTACGTGTCTGGCATTTCCGGCTTCTTCTTTGTTAGTAGAGCGTCAGTCTGGCTTCTTGTCTTTCTATCGTTTCTCGTCGGTGAGTGCACACAGCTTCAGTGTACTTTTTCTTCATCCAAATTCATCTGGTTTACTGAACGTTTTTAAATGTGAATTATTCCTTCAAATTAACTCGTTAAATCTATTCATCAATTGTGATTCAATTATTCATCAATTTCTTCATGTATTTACGTTGATAAACTTTGTCAAAGTTCCATAGTATTGTTAGCGTCTATTGCCATTCTCCTATCAACATGTTTTAGACATTTGAAATTCAAACTTTCAATTTCATCATCTCTACCATTTGGAAATCGTTCTGAAAATTCCACAACTTGAAACGCCATTAAGATTGAATTTTTCAGCAGTAACTTTATTATTGTATCATTTTAAATTTTATATTCTCAATTCAGGTATTATTGACAGTACCTTATCAATTGTTGTCAGTCGTCAATGGTCATTAGTGTCATTGACCTAAATTCATTTCAATTTTGTTATTGCTTATTTTCTAACGGTTTTATTACATGTTGTAATAAAATTCATCTAAGGATTTTATTCGATTTAATCTACTTACACTTGTTTTTGTATGTGGCCATCTGCCTATTATTTTATTAATATTAAATCTCAACTTGTTGACTCATTTTGTCTTTTATTGGCGTACTCACCACACTTAAAGCTATCAGTTTTTTATGCACAGAATTCTGAGATTTATTTGTAGGTATTAATACCAACTTTCATTCACAGTCCACTGCCCTGACTTTGGATTCTGTCAAAGCACCTCAGAAAATCAATCAAAAACCCAATTTCAATGTATCTAATCAATATAACAATCAGTCCCAAAAGAAGTCATACAATCAATATCCTAATAATAATCAGCATTCTAATAAGCATTCATTTTCAGCTCCTCAAGCAATTACTTCGAATCAATCGATGATGTGCAACTTTTGCCATGAGAAAACACATAACACTTTTAAGTGTTATTCAATTCTCAAATTGCAGCCTTCTGCTCGCTATGAGGCATTGAAAGAAAAGCGTCTATGCTTTAATTGTCTAAAACCTTATACTGTTTCACATGCTTGTTCATCTGGAACTTGTCTAAAATGTGGGAAAAGGCACAGAATTTATTCTGCACAGAATAAATTCAAGGCAGAATTTATTCTGATCATCAGAATAAATTGAAAATTTCTGCAACTTCTAATGTAATCAGTTCCACTGGTGGAAGGATCAACTCTAATACTTCCTCAAATTTCAAAGAAAAATCGACTGAAGTCACTTCTGGCTCTACCAAAAATTCATGTCAATGTAAAAATCTAACTGCTGATAAATCAGTACCAGAAAAAATTAACTCTGAACAATCAATTGAACGTCAGTCCAGTGTAACTTCTCTTTCCTCAAGTTCCACTTTGGCTGATTTGAATCAAAATAGTATCTCAATACTTCCCACAGCCAAAGTTATTGTATATGATTCTGAAAATAAGCCTATCAAATGTACCGCGCTTCTTGACACTGGTTCAAATTGTCAACTATTAAGTAAAGAATTAGCTACCCGTCTGAAACTACCTCCCATATCATTGGACACAACAATCAGTAGCATTGGTTACGGTCAAACTCAATCATCAGTTGCTCATCTCCTCAATATAAAGTCAACTGACTTCTCTTGGGCAACTCAACAACATTGTATAGTTGTAGAGCAAATTTCACAGCCTTTGCCTAGTGTCTCCATTGATTTAAATAAAATCAACATTCCTAAAAATATTCTTCTTGCTGACCCTAAATTTTCAGAAACGAAGCAGATTGATTTATTATTAGGAGCTAGTGTCTATGCTTCAGTATTAATACCTGGACAAATTAGCATGTCTGACAGCACACCAATTTTTCAGAATAGTAAGCTTGGATGGTTAGTATTTGGATCATTCAAAGATTCAACTATTGTCAAATCTAATCCTGAACTTCTTTCAAATTTCTTGATGGCTAACAATGACATATCAAATCAACTAGAAAAATTTTGGAAATTAGAAGAAGTGTCTAGCATTGCCCCAATTTCGAAGGAGAACAAATTTGTTGAAGATCATTATCAATCTCATACAATTCAGCAAGATGATGTACGTTTCATGGTTT